>NC_088244.1:37030738-37283238 GCF_036934945.1 Oncorhynchus masou masou | reverse complement strand
ACTCTCTCTCTCTCCCCCTCTCTCTCTCTCTCCCATGCTCTCTCTTTTCCAGACAATTATGTGATCAGTGAGACTACTGGTACAATTGGTAGCAAATGGAATATCAGAACAGTTCGTCTGCCAATGCTATCCCTCAACCCAAAGACTTTACACTTCTCTCTTTTGCACTGTGTTCTCTCTCTCGCTGTCTCTCCTCCGTTTTCTCTCTCTCTCTCATCCACCTAGGGATTTCTTCTGTTGAACCCTCTCGACCAGGTCGAGGCAAGAGAGAGAGAGAAAGAGAGAGAGAGAGAGACCACCGGGTTTACTGTACTGTAGCTCCTCTGGAGCTCCTGCATGATGACAGATGAAGATAAAGAAACCACTATTAAAAAGGGGATGGGTTTGTGTTCTTCATACTGGGCACGTGCAGAACGTTGACTGGGAAATGGCGAAAAGGGAGGGGAGGAGCTTGGGAGAAGACGTGGGAGGGCACACAATGGGTGGGTGGGGCTTTTGGGTTTGGCTTGCCAACAACATTTTTTTGTGTGTGTGCAAAACACGGGTAGCAAAAAGTAATGACAGCACAGAGGGAGAGATACAGAGAGAGACAGAGAGAGACAGAGAGAGAGACAGAGAGAGAGAGAGACAGAGAGAGAGAGAGAGAGAGACAGAGAGAGAGACAGAGAGAGAGAGACAGACAGACAGAGAGAGAGAGACAGAGAGAGAGAGACAGAGAGAGAGAGACAGAGAGAGAGAGACAGAGAGAGAGACAGAAAGAGAGAGAGACAGAAAGAGAGAGAGAGAAAAATACCTCGCTGAAAGATGGCCAAGCCTGATTATGTTCTGAAAAGTAGCTCTGTTCAAGCTTTTGTGGGACAAGCATGTGAACAGAGAGGGACACGGTCGAAACAAGGTCTGCGTCCCAAATGGCACCCTATTCCCTATACAGTGCACCACTTTTGACCAGGGGCCATAAGGTTCTGGTCTAAAAGTAGTGCACTAGAGAACAGAGTGCCACTTGGGACACATCCAGGGTTTTCCAGCATCATTTTGCCCTCATCTCGTCTCCCCAGAGTGAAACCTGAGTTATCCAGGGAAGAGATATAGTGAGAGTGAGCTAGTCAGATCTATGTGTGGATAAGATAACATGTCTCGTCAGAACTGAACATGTGAGGCAGAAGCCGCTCGAGGTGGATGGCGATGATGGATGGACTTGTGATGTTATGATAGGATTGTCCAATGATGATAGAACTGAACACTCATACACTTCATGTTCTATCGATGGGTTTCTATCTGGATTGGTTGATGAGTTTACATATTTATGGGTGCTCTCAAATGTGCATGTATCTAGGCCAGTGGTTCCCAAACTGTAGGTCAGGGTCCACTCGTGGGTTGCGACATTGCACAAATATTTTTGTTTTCTCAATACAATTTTGGGATGGAAAAAGGCTTTCAGTGTGAATTTCAACAACTAAAACCAAATAGAAAGTATGTAGAAAAGATAATGGACTGACTATATATGCTGTATATCTATGTATTTTTTTTATAATAGCCTAAATTATTGGAGAACTTACAATCAACAAAATAAAAGCTAGACAATCATACCCCCATTCATTTTGTTATGTTTAAGCATAATAACACAGCATATGTCAAAATGTGTAGAATTGCAGAAAATGTGCTTTAAAACGGCTATATTGTCTCTCTGCTCCATGGCAAAATGTATAGAATTGAAGAAAAATTGGCTTCAAAACTACAACATTTAATTTCAACCCTATGGTGTAGAACTACAGGAAATTTGCTTTAAAATTGAGAAATGTTCTCTCCACTGCCAGGATGATATTTTCAACGCCATTTTGAACTATGTTTTCTGTGTATGTTTTTCACCACTCAACCCTTATGGTGGGTCAGGCATCAAAGGACACCTCAATTGGTGGGTCAGG
Source organism: Oncorhynchus masou masou (assembly GCF_036934945.1). Classification (NCBI taxonomy): domain Eukaryota; kingdom Metazoa; phylum Chordata; class Actinopteri; order Salmoniformes; family Salmonidae; genus Oncorhynchus; species Oncorhynchus masou. The sequence goes on along the minus strand of NC_088244.1, from coordinate 37,281,316 downwards.
CATCAAAGGACACCTCAATCGGTGGGTCAGGCATCAAAGCACACCTCAATTGGTGGGTCGTGAATCAAAGGACACCTCAATTGGTGGGTCAGACATCAGAGGACACCTCAATTGGTGGATCAGGCTTCAAAGGACAACTCAATTGGTGGGTCAGGCTTCAAATGACAACTCAATTGGTGGGTCAGGCTTCAAAGGACAACTCAATTGGTGGGTCAGGCATCAAAGGAAACCTCAATTAGTGGGTCAGGTTTCAAAGGACACCTCAATTGGTGGGTCAGGCATCAAAGGACACCTCAATTGGTGGATCAGGCATCAAAGGACAACTCAATTGGTGGGTCAGGCTTCAAAGGACACCTAAATTGGTGGGTCAGACATCAAAGGACACCTCATTTGGTGGGTCAGGCATCAAAGGACACCTCAATTGGTGGGGCAGGCATCAAAGGACACCTCAATTGGTGGGTCAGGCATCAAAGGACACCTCAATTGGTGGGTCAGGCATCAAAGGACACCTCAATTGGTGGGTCAGGCATCAAAGGACACCTCAATTGGTGGGTCAGGCTTCAAAGGACACCTCAATTGGTGGGTCACGAATCAAAGGACACCTCAATTGGTGGGTCACGAATCAAAGGACACCTCAATTGGTGGGTCAGGCATCAAAGGACACCTCAATTGGCGGGTCAGGCTTCAAAGGACACCTCACTTGGTGGGTCACGAATCAAAGGACACCTCAATTGGTGGATCAGGCATCAAAGGACACCTCAATTGGTGGGTCAGGCATCAAAGGACACCTCAATTGGTGGGTCACGAATAGAGGTCGACCGATTAATCGGAATGGCCGATTAATTAGGGCCGATTTCAAGTTTTCATAACAATCAAAAATCGGTATTTTTGGGCGCCGATTTAAAAAACATTTTTTTTTACCTTTATTTAACTAGGCAAGTCAGTTTTAAGAACACATTTTTCAATGACGGCCTAGGAACAGTGGGTTAACTGCCTCGTTCAGGGGCAGAATGACAGATTTTCACCTTGTCAGCTCGGGGGATCCAATCTTGCAACCTTACAGTTAACTAGTCCAACGCAATAACCGCCTGCCTCTCTCTCTTTGCACTCCACAAGGAGACTGCCTGTTACGCGAATGTAGTAAGCCAAGGTATGTAGCTAGCTAGCATTAAACGTATCTTATAAAAAAACAATCAATCATAATCACTAGTTAACGACACATGGTTGATGATATTACTAGATATTATCTAGCGTGTCCTGCGTTGCATATAATCTGACTGAGCATACAAGCATACAAGTATCTAAGTATCTGACTGAGCGATGGTAGGCAGAAGCAGGCGCGTCAGCACTTTCGTGCATTTTGCCAGCAGCTCTTCCTTGTGCGTCAAACATTGTGCTGTTTATGACTTCAAGCCTATCAACTCCCGAGATGAGGCTGGTGTAACCGAAGTGAAATGGCTAGCTAGCTGGCGCGCGCTAATAGCGTTTCAAACATCACTCGCTCTGAACCTTCTAGTAGTTGTTCCCCTTGCTCTGCATGGGTAACGCTGCTTCCATGGTGGCTGTTGTCGTTGTGTTGCTGGTTCGAGCCCAGGGAGGAGCGAGGAGATCGACGGAAGCTATACTGTTACACTGGCAATACTAAAGTGCCTATAAGTGTAATGATCTGGGTGTCGTAGGTGTGAAGTCAGGCGCAGGAAACAGAGAGTTTAAGGTAGTGCTCTTTAATGCACACACGGCGAACATAGACCACCCCACGAAACACTGGGTGCTAAAAAACAAATGCCCCAAACACGGGGACTAAACAGTCCAGCAAAAACCCACGAACAGGAACAAACACGTTCGACTCCAACATACACAAATGTTACACAAACAATCCTGCACAAAGAAACAGGCGGGCCGGCTGACTAATAAAGCCCAACTAATCACCACAATGCATAACAGGTGTAACCAATAAACAGACAAGGAGGGGGAGGAAAGAATCAGTGGCAGCTAGTAGGCCGGCGACGACGACCGCCGAGCGCCACCCGAACGGGAAGGGGAGCCACGTTCGGTAGGAGTCGTGACAATAAGAACATCCAATAGTCAAAGGCTAATGAAATACAAATGGTATAGAGGGAAATAGTCCTATAATAACTACACCCTAGAACTTTTACCTGGGAATATTGAAGACTCATGTTAAAAGGAACCACCAGCTTTCATATGTTCTCATGTTCTGAGCAAGGAACTTAAACGTTAGCTTTTTTACATGGCACATATTGCACTTTTATTTTCTTCTCCAACACTTTGTTTTTGCATTATTTAAACCAAATTGAACATGTTTCATTATTTACTTGAGGCTAAATTGATTTAATTGATGTATTATATTAAGTTAAAATAAGTGTTCATTCAGTATTGTTGTAATTGTCATTATTACAAAAAAAACACAAAAACCAGCCGATTAATCGGTATCGGCTTTTTTGGTCCTCCAATGATCGGTATCGGCGCTGAAAAATCATAATCGGTCGACTTCTAGTCATGAATCAAAGGACACCTCAATTTGTGGGTCACAAAGCAAAAAAAGGTTTGTGAACCCCTGATCTAGACACAGCAGTAGTTGCTCACGTTTGAGTGTATTATCAGTGTGCATTTGTGTGTTACTTGTGTCCGTGTGAGTGAGTAAGTTGGAAGAGTTATGTCCTAAAGACCTAGAGAACAGATCTGACCTAGAGAACAGAGCTGACCTAGAGAATAGATCTGACTGAAAGAACAGATCTGACCTAGAGAACAGATCTGACTTGCAGAACAGATCTGACCTAGAGAACAGAGCTGACCTAGAGAACATGTAGCTTGGATTGTCTGTGTGTGTGTGTGTGTGTGTAATCTGCGTGCATACTGTATGTGTGTGTTGGTAACTAACACACACATATGCACCGTGGAGGGAGGGAGGGAGCTGAAGTGGCGTTCTACATCACTGTCATCACTGGCAATCTGTTTCAGCACGTCCACACACTGACTGCACACATGCTACAGATATCACCGTGCCAAGTCCTGCTTATTATCCCAGAAACCTACTCCTGGCTTTATAACCTAGCAATAGTATTGATTTCTTGGTTGGCTGTAAGAAAGGACTGTAAGGAATGACTCTATGATTTGCGGACAGAGGAAGTGGCAACAATGTGTTGTGTAGTACTGTAGGTCTTATCTGCAGTTCACATCAGAATGGAAAACAGTATTAAAACCTGATTCACTTCAACTCTGAAGGACAGCTTACAGCATGTACAGGCTTCATGGCACCACTTCTGCCTTTGGGGTTTAATGAATACTATAGGCACGTCAGTGTTTCCCCTATATGCTTTTAGCAACGGCTCCCTGCTGCTAAATCGTTGCCGCCACTCCAAAAAAATATGATTAAAAAAAAAAAAAAAAATTTTTTAAAACCATACAGCGACCTCATAAAGTATTCCCACCCCTTGACTTTTTCCACATGTTGTTATTTTACAGCCTGAATAGAAAATGGTCACCTGCCTAAACACATTACCCCATAATGTCAAAATGGGTTCATGTTTTGAGACTTTGTTACAGTTGAATTAAATATGAAAAGCTGAATGAATAAGTCTTCAACCCCTTTGTTCTGACAAGCCTAAATAAGTCAGGAGTAAAATGTGCTTAACAAGTCCCATAATAAGTTGCATGTATTCACTCTGTGTGCAATAATAGTGTTTAGCATGATTTTTGAAGACTCTGTATCCCACCCATACAATTATCTATAAAGTCCCTCAGTTGAGCAGTGAATTTCAAACAGATTCAACCACAAAGACCAGGGAGGTTTTCCAATGCCTCACAAGGAAGGGCACCTATTGGCAGATGGGTAACCAAAATGAAAAAAGCAGACATTGAATAACCCATTGAGCATGGTGAAGTTATTAATTACCCTTTCGATGGTGTATCAATACACCCAGTCACTACAAGGATACAGGCGACCTTCCTAACTCAGTTGCCGGAGAGGAAGGAAACCACTCAGGGATTTCACCATGAGGCCAATGGTGACTTTAAAACAGTTACAGAGTTTAATTGCTGTGATAGGAGAAAACTGATAATAGATCAACAACATTGTAGTTATTCCACAATAATATCCTAGTTGACAGAGTGAAAAGAAGGAAGCCTGTACAGAATACAACTATTTTAATATTAATATTTTAGAAAATGTGACAAAGCAATTCACTTTTTGTCCTGAATAGAAAGGTGTTATGTTTGGGCCGAATCCAATACAACACTTTACTGTGTACCACTCTCCATATTCTCAAGTATAGTGGTGACTGTATCATGTTATGGGTATGCTTGTAATCGTTAAGGACTGAGGAGTTTTTCAGGATAAGAAAGAAAGGAAATGGAGCTAGGCACAGGCAGAATCCTAGAGGAAAACCTGGTTCAATCTACTTTCCTGGAGGTGAAAGAAACGCACATCTGTTTAGGCAAAGGTGCTGGCTGGCGGAATTTTTACCACAAGAACAAGTTATAAATAACTGCGTTAGTGGAGCACGTGATAACAGCTTTGATTGGGATCTGTTTCTCTGTTTGGCGGTGTTTGAAGGATCTACATTTGGAATTGCTATTGCGTTGAGCACAGCCACTACACTTAGTAGTTTCCATCCAGTAGAGGCGCAAATAGGCGCTGTGCAGGGGTATTTTACCACCACAAAATACTTCAAATGTTGCTCCGTCACAAAGCATGACAATAGAGCTGGTGAGCATTCATAGGATAATTAACAGAAAAGGGAAGACAAGAATAGAAAAGAAAAGCAATGAGAAAACATTCACACAAAACACACCATAGAGAAAAGACCGAGAGGAGAGATAGGGGAGTAATAACAAGCATGATAAAATGAGGGGAGAAGGAGCAGAGGAAAGGAAAAGTGGGAATTCAGGAGAAAGGGTGATGAAAATGTGAGACAAACCAAGTGAGAGGGAGGGAGAGAAAGGCAGGAGATGTTTAGGGGAAAGTTAGTGGCCCAGTGGGGGGTTGCTGCAGAGTTCAGGCTCTATGGCCAGGGAGGAAGGGGAGGAGGCAGGGAGGCAGGGACCTGGCCTGGGTCACAAGCAGTATGGAGTATGTGTATTAAATGTCCAAACACTGTGTTGCAGAGAGTTTTTTTTGTTACATGGAGCATTATAAAACTTTGCATACTTTTACTAACATTGTGTAGCGCTTATAAATGGAGAAGTCAGGATTATTGGTCTGAATTATGAGCTCAAAACACAGTGAAAGAAATGTCAAAGTGGGAGAAAGTTAGTGAGAGAGCCTGCAAATCAAATGTACTCAATAAGGGCAGTTATTAAGTGTGGGTTGGTCGATTACAAAATGTTTTCTTTTATTCTTTGAAAGATGACGACAGGTTTAGTCAGCGTCAACCCTTAGATGTGTGGATGGTTTGGCATGCTTCTGCCTGTTTGACAGGGAACTGATGGGGGACCAGTCATCGTTTCCAGGAAAAAAAGTTGTGAGAAGCAGTCTTCTGGTAACAACATGTTACTCAAGAGCCATTATTGTAAAAGTAGGAGGTAGAAGTAGACATAAAGAAAGAGAAAGAAAGAAAAAATGACCTTCACAAGACCATCAATGTCTGTAAAAAGAAACTACTAGAAAACTGAATGTAACGGGGTGCGTACTGGTGGCAGAGAAGTCAGGCGCAGGAGAGCGAAAACTGATTTACAACGTTGTCGTTTAATAAACATAAAAACCACCGTAAACAATCAATGAATGGGTCAAACAAAACCCGGTATCCACCAGCATAACGTACACAAGCACTACAAGAAACAATTCTGGACAAGGACATGGGGGGAACAGAGGGTTAAATACACAACATGTAATTGATGGAATTAAAACCAGGTGTGAGGGAAGACAAGACAAAACCAATGGAAAATGAAAGCTGGATCGGCGATGGCTAGAAGGCCGGTGACGTAGACTGCCGAACGCCGAACGCCGCCCGAACTAGGAGAGGGACCAACGGAAGTCGTGACACTTAAAGCAGGGATCATCAACTAGATTCAGCCGCAAGACAATTTTTTTCTTGAGTGGATTGTCAGGGGGTTGGAACATAATTACAAATCATTTGTATCCTGCAAATTGACAACAAGATGCCCAAACAGTTATAATATTTGAAAAAATAAGATATTTTCAAACCTTGCTTACATTTGTACACAGTCGCATGTGTCTTTTATGTGTGGGAATACTTGGGAACAGATTTCCAAAAGTAAAATAACTTGGAGATGATTTCCTGGTGTTTTTACAGAGTTTTTTGTCCAACCAGCAATAAAAAGATTAAATGTTGAGATTTGTTTGCTCAAAAATGTAGAGGGGCCGAATAAAACCATTTGTGGGCAAAATTCAGGCTGTGGGATGCCAGTTGGGGAACCCTGACTTAAAGGTTAGGTATTGCAGTAGCGGTGAGTGAGTAAAATCCCTGGGGAAGCCAAGTCAGAAAAAAGCCATATTACAACCTACGTGTTGGGATAATTTCGTTGTTTCTTCTATAACTTCTTAGTTCATATGCTTTGTGACCGTGATAACAACCAGTTACGGGCGGCAGGGTAGCCGAGTGGTTAGAGTGTTGGACTAGTAACCGAAAGGTTGCAAGATCAAATCCCCAAGCTGACAAGGTACAAATGTGTTGTTCTGCCCCTGAATAGGCAGTTAACCCACTGTTCCTAGGCCGTCATTGAAAATAAGAACTTGTTCTTAACTGACTTCCCTAGTTAAATAAAGGTAAATAAATAAATTGCATGACTTACAGCATGGTCAAGCAAGTTAATGTTTCCAACATTTTCGGACTAGTAAACAACTATGGATTTAGAACCACAGAGAGTTACCGCAAGTCGCAAAGAAAACAGGAGCTGCCTCCACTATTCCAACACCCTTTCAACATCATCAAATCACCTATGCTTAGTCTAATACGGTGATAGCTAAAACATACCAACAACGATTTAGTCCAATCAACATAGGGTAAATATGATGTGGCTGTACATGGTTCTGTCTGTCTGTCTGTCTGTCTGTCTGTCTGTCTGTCTGTCTGTCTGTCTGTCTGTCTGTCTGTCTGTCTGTCTGTGTCTGTCTGTGTGTGTGTGCATTTGTGCAAGTAGAAAAAACAGGTTGATTCACCCTACTTGTAGAGAAACGCCAATGCCATCCTCCTCTCTTTCATGTTGACAAAACACTCTGTCATAAAGAACACACTTAAATGTAGGCCAGGTAGTTAACATTAACCTACTACATCGAGCTACATATTGAACTTCCATCCTCTCAGGTCAGGGGTAGAATATATGAATTAATGGTTGGGTCAGAATCGGCGTTATAATCATTGGCCAGTACAGAGATTGAAGTAAAACCACAAGTCCAAATCCCTATCTCCATCCATGGCTAATTTAGGAAAGATACAATTTTAGCTTGCTAGCTAGCCACCGGAGGACAACAACACAATGATATGCAACAATTCAAGTTTTTGTTCTGTCAGTGACGTTTTTCTCTCGATGTGATGTGATTAGAGTGAAGCCAAATCCAAACTGGCTTCCTTTGACCCTTTTTTTGGTGGGCCAGGACCATTCACAGTTGAGCTTACTCAATTTAGCTCAACTATGATTTATTATACTTTTTTATCAAGGGAGGCCAAATGCTCGCTGCTACTTGATTTTTTTTCTCCAATTTTTGAGGGAAGCCTGGCTTCCCCTGGCAACAATGAATACGCTTCACTGAGGAATTGACTGGTGCCTTAGCATTCTGTCCTGTAGAGATGTAGGTCCTGTAGTGTATATTTGCAGGGAATGCTTCTGCTCTATCACCACCTCAATGTTCTTTAGTTCCTGTCATAAACTCTCCTGCTTTATTACTTGACAATTATTTGAAGAAAGAGTCCAAAACTATTGATGTTCTTTACGGTTTGCTACTGCAAGAAAAGGGCTCTTTAAGAGTGTGCGTGTGTGTGTGTGTGTGTGTGTGTGTGTGTGTGTGTGTGTGTGTGTGTGTGTGTGTGTGTGTGTGTGTGTGTGTGTGCGTGTGTGTGTGTGCGTGTGTGTGTGTGTGTGTGTGTGTGTGTGTGTGTGTGTGTGTGTGTGTGTGTGTGTGTGTGTGTACGCACACATCCTGCCACCTGCCAACTTAAGAAAATAAATGATACATCCCAATAGGGACGAGGCTTTTAAATCAATAAACAATTTAATCAATATCATTCCTTATAACCCCTCTCCTGCCCCTCCCCCCATACCTCCAAATGTGAAAACAAGGTTTGCTTCATGAAACAGGGAAAGGAGAAGAGTGAGGACTAAGTGTGAGACTTAGAAGGCAGCCAGTCAAATCAAATCAAATTGTATCTGTCACATGCGCCGAATACAACAGGTGTAGACCTTACAGTGAAATGCTTACTTACAAGCCCTTAACCAACAATGCAGTTTTAAGAAAAATAAGTGTTAATTAAAAATAGATAAGTAAAAAATAACAAATAATTGAAGAGCGGCCGTAAAAAAAAAACAGTAAAGAGGCTATATACATGGGGTACCGGTACAGAGTCAGTGACTATGCATAGATAATAAACAGAGAGTAGCAGCAGTGTAAAAGAGGAGGTGGGGGGCAATGCAAATAGTCTGGGTACCCATTTGATTAGCTGTTCAGGAGTCTTATGGCTTAGGGGTAGAAACTGTTAAGAATCTTTTTGGACCTAGACTTGGCGCTCCGTTAATGCTAGCCATGAGGTAGCAGAGAGAACAGTCTATGACTAGGGTGGCTGGAGTCTTTGACAATTTTTAGGGCCTTCCTCTGACACCGTCTGGTATAGAGGTCCTGGATGGGAGGAAGCTTGGCCCCAGTGATGTACTGGGCCATACGCACTACCCTCTGTAGTGCCTTGAGGTCGGAGGCCGAGCAGTTGTCATACCAGGCAGTGATGCAACCACTCAGGATGCTCTCGATGGTGCAGCTGTAGAACTTTTTGAGGATCTGAGGACCCATTCCAAATCTTTTCAGTCTCCTGAGGGGGAATAGGCTTTGTTGTGCCCTCTTCATGACTCTCTTGTTGTGTTTGGACCATAATAATTTGTTGGTGATGTGGACGCCAAGGAACTTGAAACTCTCAACCTGCTCCACTCTAGCCCCTACGATGAGAATGGAGGCGTGTTCGGTCCTTTGTCTTGATCACATTGAGGGAGAGGTTGTTATCCTGGCACCACACGGCCAGGTCTCTGACCTCCTCCCTGTAGGCTGTCTCATCGTTGTCGGTGATCAGGCCTACCAGGTATTGTGTCATGGGCAAATTTAATGATGGTGTTGGAGTCATGCCTGGCCATGCAGTCATGGGTGAACAGGGAGTACAGAAGAGGACTGAGCACACACACCTGAAGGGCCCCCGTTTTGATGATCAGCGTGGCAGATGTGTTTTTACCTACCCTTACCACCTGGGGGGTGGCCCGTCAGGAAGTCCAGGATCCAGTTGCAGAGGGAGGTGTTTAGTCCCAGGGTCCTTAGCTTTGTGATGAGCTTGGAGGGCACTATGGTGTTGAACGCTGAGCTGTAGTCAATGAATAGCATTCTCACGTAGGTGTTCCTTTTGTCCAGGTGAGAAAGGGCAGTGTGGAGTGCAACAAAGATGGCATCATCTGTGGATCTTTTGGGGCGGTATGCAAATTGGAGTGGGTCTAGGGTTTCTGGGATAATGGTGTTGATGTGAGCCATGACCAGCCTTTCAAAGCATTTCACGGCTACAGACATGAGTGATACGGGTCGGTAGTCATTTAGGCAGGTTACCTTAGTGTTCTTGAGCACAGGGACTATGGTGGTCTGCTTGAAACATGTTGATATTACAGACTCAGTCAAGGACAGTTTGAAAATGTTGTTGAAGACACTTGCCAGTTGGTCAGCGTATACTCGGAGTACACGTCAGGGTAATCCGTCTGGCCCTGCGGCTTTGTGAATGTTGACCTTTAAAGGTTTAAAGGTCTTACTCACATCGGCTACATAGGGCGTGATAACACAGTCGTCTGGAACAGCTGATGCTCTCATGCATGCTTCAGTGTTGCTTGCCTTGTAGCGAGCATAGAAGTAATTTAGCACGTCTGGTTGGCTCACAGCTAGCGGCTGTGCTTCCCTTTGTAGTCTGTAATAGTTTGCAGGTCCTGCCACATCCGACAAGTGTTGGAGTCGGTGTAGTAGAATTCAATCTTAGTCCTGTTTTGACACTTTGCCTGTTTGATGGTTTGTGTGTGTGTGTGTGTGTGTGTGCGCGCGTGTGTGTGTGTGTGTGCGTGCGTGTGTGTGTTCGTGGATGCGTCTGTGTGTGTGCGTGCATGTGTGTGTGAATGTGTGTGTGTGTGACAGCTTAGGCTGTGTGTGTTTGTCAGCTTAGGCTGTGTGTGCGTGTGCGTCTTTGTGTGTGTGTTTATGGAGAGAACCCAGCCAGCCAGTAGCACAGATTGACAGGAAATTGTGTTGTTGCTGCCTGATGGGTCGTACCACTTCCACCAGTCTGACAGGGGCGATGGATGTTCAGGCAGGGAGTGCACAGAGCATGAGCTCATTCTATGGGGAATCCCTCCTCCTCATCCAATTGTATTGTGTTCAGTTGTTTGTTTTATGGGACAACCCGCCAGCGTCTGTCTACTGCTCAACAGTTGAACCAGTGTCAGTCTTATTTATTGATCATAGATTGGCTATTGATTCACTATACAACACTTTGCCTGTGTCCCAAATGGCACCCTATTGACTACCGTAATTGGTGGACTACTTTTGACCCCTTATTTGAGACATGGCCTGAGTGTAAATCATTCTGATTGCAGAGCAGGGTTGCAGGGTTTCTTTGAACGCTATATGGAAAGCTATAGTGAGTTGAAGGGAAGATGAAACTCTAATAGCTCAGACACACCGGTAGGATTGTCAAATGTTTGCCTGCAGTACTTAGCACCTCTGAACACTGTTGGCAGTCAATCTCTTTTGTGTTCACACAGCAACGACTTTGACGTCATCAGCCATTCAGCCTTGTTAAAATACTCCAAACCAGAAGGTGGCAGTAGCGCTGTTTGGTAATGCATGTCTGTATATGTTGCTTAGTCTTAGTTTATTAGCTAGCTGCGCTAATGTTTCTATTTTGTAGAATGCCCTTGTTGATACTAACCAGATGGCCACAGCTAGATAACTACCTAGCAAGATGAAGAATAAACAATTGAATTAACTCTCCATAATCCCATACTGTCACTGCCAGCCCATAGACAAATGTTTAGCTAGCTAGCTAACGTTAGCATATTCACTAGTTAGCACAATATACACTATATATACAAACGTATGTGGTCACCCCTTCAAATTAGTGGATTCAGCTATTTCAGCCACAACGGGTGTATAAAATTGAGCACACAGCCATGCAATCTCCATAAACAAACATTGGCAGTAGAATGACTTTCAGCGTGGCACCGTCATAGGATGCCACCTTTCCAACAAGTTAGTTGGTCAAATTTCTGCCCTGATAGAACTGTCCCGGTCAACTGTAAATGCTGTGATTGTGAAGTGGAAACATCTAGGAGCAACAACGGCTCAGCCGTGAAGTGGTAGGCCACACAAGCTCACAGAATGGGAGCTTGGCCTGTCCTCGGTTTCAACACTCACTACCAAGTTCCAAACTGCCTTTGAAGCAACGCCAGCACAAGAAATGCTCGTTGGGAGCTTCATGAAATGGGTTTCCAAGGCCGACCAGCCGCACACAAGCCTAAGATCACAATGCAAATTACAAGATCACAAATCACAGATCACAAGTGTAAATATTGCCCGCATTGGATTCTGGAGCAGGGAAAACACGTTTTCTGGAGTGATGAATCACACATCGTCATATGGCAGTCTGACGGAAGAATCTGGGTTTGGCGGATGCCATGAGAATGCTACCTGCCCCAATTCATAGTGCCAACTGTTAAGTTTAGTGAAGGAGGAAAAATGGACTGGGGCTGTTTTTCATGGTTCGGGCTAGGCCCCTTAGTTCCAGTGAAGGGAAATTTTAACGCTACATCATACAGTGACATTCGAGGAAATTTTGTGGTTCCAACTTTGTGGCAACAGTTTGGGGAAGGCCCTTTCCTGTTTCAGCATGACAATAACCCTGTGCACAAAGTGAGGTCAATACAGAAATGTTTTTTTTTTTCGAGAACAGTGTGGAAGAACTTGACTGGCCTGCACAGAGCCATGACCTCAACCCCATCGAACACCTTTGGGATGAATTGGAACGCATACTGCGAGCCAGGCCTACTCGCCCAACATCATGACCCGACCTCACTAATACTCTTGTGGCTGAATGGAAGCGAGTCGCCTCAGCAAAGTTCCAACATCGAGTGGAACATCTTCCCAGAAGAGTGGAGGCTGTTATGGCAGCAAAGGGGGGGACCAACTCCATTTGTCACTCCTGTTGGGGGTTTTTGCTCTCTGATTGGCTCAAAGTCAAGTTGTTGGTCACCGACGAGCATTCCGATTCTACAAGTAGAAACTGCAGGTTTGTCGTTACTGGGTCGGCACGCAGCTGGTACCGCGTTTGTTCTAGCGAGAGAAGAAACGGCCTCCCGCTGTGATAAGTACCTATAGGCAGTCTATCCGCAGTGAGCTTCTCGGTGTGCTTCATGCTTTAGGAATGTTGACTGGTGGTTTAGAATGTGAGGCATGACTTGTGTGTCTGTGTCTGGTGGTGCAATTACCTTTCAGGTGTGTCATGTCGTCATGACACATCGTCTGTTAAGAGACCTTTTACGGAAATCCTTTATTTGTCTTCCGTGTTCATGTTAGTATTTTGTCCCAACTACACATGTATACAGCTTTGTAATGCCCTTTTATAATGTCTTGTAATACAAAGAAAATGTGTTATGACACTAATGAAGCATTATATTAAAATCAAATGACAGTTTATTTGAAGTGTATTTAACAGACGCCTCAGTACACTTGACCACACTTTTTTTTTTATACATTTACATTTACATTTAAGTCATTTAGCAGACGCTCTTAATAGAAAGTGTTACCATTATTTTCCATGTTTATATCCATTCTTCTCTCTTATTTCTCTGAGTCTCCAGTTAGCTCCAGTTATATATTTGTTTTGACTTGAAGGAGGTCAGATGAGTTTGAGAGGAGTGTGTTCACTGCCAATCTCACAGTGTGTGCGTGTGTGCGTGTGTGCGTGTGTGCGTGTGTGTGTATTGAGGGTATTTATCTGACTTAATGCACTGAGGGGATTGAGCCACGCAGGCTCTCATTCATCACTGTTAAAGCACTGCCAGAGAGAGAGAGAGAGGGGAGGATAGAGAGAGAAGAAACAGAAAGAATGAGAAAAAAGGGGAAGGAGAGACAGAAAGAGAGCGAGATGGAGATAGAAGGGAAGGGAGAGGAGGAGAGAGGGAAAGGGGGAGTGAGCGAGAGAAACAGATAGACAAAAGGGAGGGATTTAGCCTGGCATCTGGGTTCAGCACAGTTCTCTCTCTCTCTCTCTCGCTCTCTCCCTCCCTCCCTCTTTCTCTCCCTCTCTCTTTCTCTGTGTCTGCCTGTCCAGACTTTAATATGGTTATGATTAGAGACGGGGGGTCAGGGAGGGAGGGAGGGGACTCATATTGGCTGCAGGGGAAATGGGGGAGGTGCAGTGCAAAGACAAATGGAGACAACCAACAGGAGGAGAGGGATCTGAATAGGGCAGTGGAGGAGAGAGGTTGTGTTTGTTTGCGTTCAGGCTGAAATATGAAACACAAAAGAAAGCCGTGGACAAAAAAGAGGAGTTGAGAAGAATGGAATAAAGTTTTGTCCTCTAACCAAATCAGTCCCTTCCTAGCAGCAAAGGGCTCTGGCCCCCTCCCCTCCTCTTCCCCATCCCTCCTCCTCTCTCTCTCTCTCGCTCTCTTTCTCTCTCTCCACCCCCTCCCTCTAGATCCTCTCTCTTTCTCACTCTCTCTCTCTCCACCCCCTCTCGCTCTCAGGCTGAGGCGGTTGGTTCACTCCACTATGCTGTGTATGCCTGGGACGCAGCAGTGAGAGAGAGAGAGAGAGAGGGAGAGAGGGAGAGAGAGGGCTGTGTGAAAGAGAGGGAGCTGTTATTTAGGTCTTTTACAGCAGACAGGGAGCAGCTTGCCCTAGGGCGAGGGGAGAACGATAGAGCAACAGAGAGCTCAGAGGAGCAGCCACAGCCAGGCAGGAACCAGCCCTGCATTCCAGACAAGGGGAAGGGAAAAGGGGGAACAGAAGTTCCAGAAGGAAAGGAGAGAACAGGCGAGAGAGAGAGAGAGAGAGAGAGAGAGAGAGAGAGAGAGAGAGAGAGAGAGAGAGAGAGAGAGAGAGAGAGAGAGAGAGAGAGAGGTAAGGAAAGGAGGGAAAAGGTAGCAGGAGGCAACAACACATCAGAGCTACAGGAGGGGTTTGAACCAGGACCTTTGCTGTTGTTGTTGTTGTTGTACTACAGTGAGGTGACCTAGCTACTCCAGGAGGAAGGAAGAGGGGTAGGTGGATCATCAGGGTTTATCTGTGTGTTCTCAGGAGGTAGGGACTAGGGAAGTGGTACTGTAACAGTAGAAGGAGGGTTAAAGCTCCACCACCATGTTTGACTGTATGGAAGCTCTGGGGATGGGCCCCCGCCAGCTTTATGATGTCACCAGCCGGGGTACGTGCATGCTGCGGAAGGCAAGCCCCTTCTTCGCGGGCCTGGACCCCTTCGCCTGGACCGGCAGCGCCAGCGTTCAATGTAAGTCAATGGCATCCTGTTTGCATGTCCTGTGTCACGCTCTCCCGCTGAGCTAGCTGGATGCTGTACTCAGTGTGTGCCGCTGGGCTCGTTGTTCACCCCAGGCAGGACTGCTCTAACTCGGGAGCTGACTGTCAAGGCTCGAGGGTCTAGAGCGCACCATACCACAGAGCTCTGTGTGTGTGTGTGTGTGTGTGTGTGTGTGTGTGTGTGTGTGTGTGTGTGTGTGTGTGTGTGTGTGTGTGTGTGTGTGTGTGTGTGTGTGTGTGTGTGTGTGTGTGTGTGTGTGTGTGTGTGTGATTGGACAGGACGGGACTGGGACTTGGATCTCCGCCCCCACCCTCTGCCCTGCACTCACCCTCTTAACCCCCCCCCCAAGAGCCTGTTGGGGCAACTCACCTAACTGGGACAGCTAGCTAATGCTATGCTATGCTATGCTAGTCTCTGTGTCTGTCTGTGTGTGTTTGTTTGACTTCGGAGAGGCTGTTGTGCTAAACCACAGGTTCAGGCTCGCCGTGATAATGCCAGCCACCTGGTTTCGGACCTTGCGGGGTTGGCTGTGTGTGCAAAGTAAGAAAGTACAGATAGAAGAGCAATAGGAAAAGAGAGAGGGACATAGCGAGTAACCTGACACTTAGGACATAACGTCAGCCAGGCAGATTACTGTACATGCCTTGTTCTCGTCACAATCGCCACTGTGACGGCGTGAGCTTGACACGTGGGAACCACAGTGGTCGTGAAAGTAGTACGCGTTTTTAGTTGGAAGTATTGTTGCTGTTAATGATATTTCTCCGGAGCTAAATAGCTATAAATGAATAAGTAGATGAATTATTCAGTGGTTAAATTGATGAATAAATTAGTAACTTGAAATGTTGCTCGGGCTTCAGAAGAGCCAAAGGGTTTTTTCTCGCTGTCTTTTTCTCTGCCAGAGTTTTGAATATTTCCTCCCTCGCTCACCGCCTTCCCTCCATTCCAGATTTCAGACAGTCCTCTGGCTCTATTAACAACAGGCCTGTCTCGGACAGACAAAACTTAAGTCCATTTCCATAGGCGTCCAGGGGGCCTATGGGGCTGTCAGAAAGAGAATTCGTGTGGAAAAGAAGGAGTGGGGGTGTGATGTTGTGTTGTAGGGAGCAAGCCACGAATGACACAACTAAGAAGAAAAACGCAACACACCGTCAAACCACAAAACAGTAGCTAGTTCAATTGTTGCTTCTCTGTAACCCTTCCCGTTGAGTTTTTTTTGGGGGGAATAACTGCGGTGTTGGATTCTCCCTAAGCATTGCTTTTTCATATTTGATATAGTTCAACCTTCTGCTTTTTTTCCCCTCCTTTTGACGGGTTCTTGGGGGCAGTCATCTGTCTTCATTACTCGTGAAGACACCAGCGTTTCAGTGGCTGTCATGCACACTGGGTTCTCTTTAATGAAGACAGATGCCCTGTCAGGCCAGGGGAGGCCTAGGGGGACTCCATGCAGACCAGCCAGCCAGCCTCTCCTCTCCTCTCTTCTCCTTTGCTTTCTTCTTTCTTTCCTGTTCTCCTCTCTCCTCCCCTCTCATCTCCTCTCTTCTACAGCCAGCCAGGGAGCTCTCATGATAACAAGAGGAGATTATTTAGTCAATCAGAGACCTCACTAGTCTTTCACTCTGACCCCCACACACACTTTTAAAAAGTAGCCGGTCAGGTCCCAAATGTATTTTTTATTTTTTTGTTCCTGGAGAGTCGAGAGAGAGAGAGGCCAGGTTGCCCTGAGGGTAGACAGAACTATCAGTCGGTGTTGCTGTGCGTGTGCGTGTGCATCCATGTGTGTGCGTTGTGCTGTTTCTGTCCCTCTGTGCCCAATAACCGTAGTAAACAAGGTGGCCCCGTCCTACACGAGCAGCAGCCATGATAGCTCTCCTTACTTTTATTTATTTTATTTAACCTTTATTTAACCTTGCTGAACCAGTTGCCCCTCATTGTCCTCTTCAATGAGGCAGATGAATTGATGTTTAAGTCTGATCTCTCTCTCATTAGGCCTGGCCAGCTGCAGAGCACAGCGGTCACGTCCCAAATGATACCCAGCGCCCTTCACAGTGCACTGCTATGGCGTATGGGTCCTGGTCAAAAGGAGTGCACTATGAAGGGAATAGGGTGCCATTTGGGACACAAACGGGGGGCTAGCAGCAAGCTAACGAGCTAAACTCCCCAAAAGTAGAGACACTCCGCTATGAGTGTCTCTACTCAGCTCTACTGTCATAAAATGAACAACATTCATGACTCCTTGACTCTTTTCCCAGTGAGCTGTTAAAGCATGACACTCGTCCCTACATTTGTTCTAGATATTTGGTTTGTTTCTTATTTTGTTAGGGAGAACTCTGAAACCAGAGTTAATGAAGGTTTGAACATCATATTTTTTTTTAAATCTAAGATTTTTTCCCCCACAACTCTATACGCAATCCAAACATTAGCAACACGGTGATTCATTGTTGAGTCACGTCATTATCATCCGTTTATTATAATTCTGACAAACAGACACCATGCTAATAAAGAAAAGTTACTCGAAAGCAATTCTGGAAATCAATGGGGTAGATTTTGGATTTCCTTGTCGTTGCGGTGTCATTGCTGTTAGAGTGTGCCTGGTCAGAATCAAAGGGGACTTTTAGCGTGTGGTCATGATCCGCGTTCCCGTTTTCTATCTGGTGATTGGTGACTGCTTCTTCTCTTCTGGCCAATGTCAGAGGTTACAGAGAGGCTATGGGCTGGCCAATGTCAGATCCACAACATATTTGGTGTCCTTGTAGCCTACTGCTCTTCAAGTGTCTGATGTAAATGTAGTTTGTAGAAATACGTCAGGGCTGTATGGGAAGGAAAATGGTGTGGTGATTTTGAAATGACTCCTACTGGATCATATTTGACGGTACGAATGAAAGGCACATCTGCTGTTTCTTCACTTTCTACGCAATTTCCTTTGCTCACATTCTATGGACAGGAAAAGGGTAATGGTGGAGACATACCATAATAACGCATTCAGACGTCGTCACGACGAGCTAAATCAGTCAACTTCCTATGAGACGCCGAAGGATGACGCAGCAGTGATACCCCGCCTTTTTGCATTACCGACATGTTCTTGCACATAGAAGGATCTAGCAATTTAGCTGTAATACACGTGATAGAGTTCTATTTGAAAGCTTTCCTCTTCTTCTTGTAACCAATAGGATGAGTCTAACTGGTCACATGTTGATGGTTTTTGATTGGATCTCTCTTCTCTCTCCTCATTGTACGCACGCACGCGCGCACACGCACAAACACACACACACACACACACAGCTCTTTGTTTTCCCTTAATGTACTGTTCGATGTGAATTGATGAGCTAAATGAAACAGGTCCTATAACTACCTAGCTGGGAGGAAAAGACAGGATGTGCCCCAAATGGCACCTTAGTCCCCTATATAGTGCACTGCTTTTGACCAGGGCCCAGGCGGACTGTATAGGAAATATTGTGCCCTTCGAGACGTAGCCACAGACTGCTAAGTGGTCCCTGTGACCACTGTCACACCGAGCAGTTCAGATCCTTCTCTGTCCTTACGGAACTACGGATCATTCTCTCTTGCTAATGGAACTCTGCAGTTATTTCATTAGAATTACAAAAGATCCAATTAAAAGATTAGAATGCCTGAGGGGGCAGGACTGTGAATAGATAGTTGGTTGGCTGGTTGGTGAGGAGGGATGGTTAGGAGCGTGTGTGTGTGTGTGTGTGTGTGTGTGTGTGTGTGTGTGTGTGTGTGTGTGTGTGTGTGTGTGTGCGAGAGAGAGACTTGGGGTGGGGTGAGGGGTACATTGCATGGAAGGGCAGCAGCAGGAATGTGGACTAGTCAGTGCTGTAATACAGACATAAACCCTGCTGATCCCGTCAGCATCACGTCAAATGAAAGTGTACGAAGTTAAAAGGCTTAAATAGTCAGCTGATTGCCAGGTCATTGCAGCGTAACTGATACGACCGAGTGAAAAGAAAAACCTTCACATTTTTCCTTTGAATTTCAAACAGCCATTGTGTGCCACACAGACATGCACACCCCTAGGCCTGATCCTTCATACACTGCCCTTAAACTTCTATTTGTTCAGTGCAGGAATAGTAGAGTTTTTAGACAAAGTGCAGGCTAAAATAACACACATCCCGAACCCAATGCTGGCTAGAAAGTCTTGTAAGGCCTGTCTATCTGGCTGTGTGTGGGTGGGTGTTGGACTTGGGTGTGAATGAGAAGGTGTAAATCTACCTACATGTGTCGGTGTGTGTGCATTGCGTACGTACGCACGCACGCGTGTGTAAGCGCTTGCTTATGTCTGTGTGCCCGTAGCCCAAAACCACTGGTGCTGGGACTGCTGTGTCAGACCCACAGACAGGGTTAGGTTAGCCAGGACGTGCCAAGGCTAGATTCCACAGTGGCTTGCTGGAATCTAGCTCCACGCTGTCCTGACAGCTTATAGCCCTTCCACACTGTAAACTGTAAATAGGACAGATCTGTCTGTTAGTCTAATCAACATAGCCTGGATGGGCCCCAGTCACCTCACATGCACTGGCTAGCTTTCTCTTTATACGTGATCACTACACTCTACACAATCTGCTACATAAACTACAAAAGTACTGATTTCAACCCACATGGATGCGAAAGGGACAGATGCCCTGTTTCCTTTTTGTGTTGTCTTGCTAACTTCTATGGTCATTGTCAAGCCGAACATGGAGGACAGCTGATACCAGCACAAACAGTCCTGGGACCAGGCTATCTCTTCCCATCCATGTGGGTTGAAATCAGTGTTTTTATGGGTGTTGTTGTTGATGAGCTAGGTTATTCTCCTCTTCCCAATCTGGTCCCAGATCTGTTTGTGCTGTCTCACCAACTCCTATGGGTCATTGTTGCGGCAAAATGACCATCCGAGAGGGCAATGCAGTAGCACAAACAGATCTGCGCCCAGGCTTTCTCTTCCTGTCCGTGTGGGTTGAAATCTGTGCTTTTATATATATGTTTATGAACCAGATTTCGTAGAAGCAGTGATTATGTCTGTCAGCCACAGGACCACAATGGTAGCTCCCACCTCAAGTGACACAGCTAACCCTAACCCCAACCTCAAGTTACACAGCTACACCCCAACCTCAAGTTACACAGCTACACCCCAACCTCAAGTTACACAGCTACACCCCAACCTCAAGTTACACAGCTACACCCCAACCTCAAGTTACACAGCTACACCCCAACCTCAAGTTACACAGCTACACCCCAACCTCAAGTTACACAGCTACACCCCAACCTCAAGTGACACAGCTACACCCCAACCTCAAGTGACACAGCTACACCCCAACCTCAAGTGACACAGCTACACCCCAACCTCAAGTGACACAGCTAACCCTACCCCAACCTCAAGTGACACAGCTACACCCCAACCTCAAGTGACAAAGCTAACACCCCAACCTCAAGTGACACAGCTAACCCTAACCCCTACCTCAAGTGACACAGCTACATCCCAACCTCAAGTTACACAGCTACACCCCAACCTCAAGTGACACAGCTAACCCTAACCCCAACCTCAAGTGACACAGCTACATCCCAACCTCAAGTTACACAGCTACACCCCAACCTCAAGTGACACAGCTACAACCCCAACCTCAAGTGACACAGCTAACCCTATCCCCAACCTCAAGTGACACAGCTAACCCTAACCCCAACCTCAAGTTACACAGCTACACCCCAACCTCAAGTTACACAGCTACACCCCAACCTCAAGTTACACAGCTACACCCCAACCTAAGAGTTACAAAGCTTAAACCCCAACCCTCAAGTTACACAGCTACACCCCAACCTCAAGTGACACAGCTACACCCCAACCTCAAGTGACACAGCTACACCCCAACCTCAAGTTACACAGCTACACCCCAACCTCAAGCTACACAGCTACACCCCAACCTCAAGTGACACAGCTACACCCCAACCTCAAGTGACACAGCTAACCCTAACCCCAACTCAAGTGACACAGCTAACCCTAACCCCTACCTCAAGTTACACAGCTACACCCCAACCTCAAGTTACAAAGCTACACCCCAACCTCAAGTGACACAGCTAACCCTAACCCCAACCTCAAGTGACACAGCTACACCCCAACCTCAAGTTACACAGCTACACCCCAACCTCAAGTGACACAGCTAACCCTAACCCCAACCTCAAGTTACACAGCTAACCCTAACCCCAACCTCAAGTTACACAGCTACACCCCAACCTCAAGTTACACAGCTACACCCCAACCTCAAGTTACACAGCTACACCCCAACCTCAAGTGACACAGCTAACCCTAACCCCAACCTCAAGTGACACAGCTAACTCTAACCCCAACCTCAAGTTACACAGCTACACCCCAACCTCAAGTTACACAGCTACACCCCAACCTAAGAGCAGCTAACCCCAACCTCAAGTGACAAATGTAACCCTAACCTCAACCTCAAGTTACACAGCTAACCCCAACCTCAAGTGACAGAGCTAACCCTAACCTCAACCTCAAGTTACACAGCTAACCACAACCTCAAGTGACCCAGCTAACCCTAACCCCAACCTCAAGTGACACAGCTAACCCTAACCCCAACCTCAAGTTACACAGCTACACCCAAACCTCAAGTTACACAGCTACACCCCAACCTCAAGTGACACAGCTAACCCTAACCCCAACCTCAAGTTACACAGCTACACCCCAACCTCAAGTTACACAGCTACACCCCAACCTCAAGTGACACAGCTAACCCTAACCCCAACCTCAAGTGACACAGCTAACTCTAACCCCAACCTCAAGTTACACAGCTACACCCCAACCTCAAGTTAGACAGCTACACCCCAACCTCAAGTGACACAGCTAACCCTAACCCCAACCTCAAGTGACACAGCTACACCCCAACCTCAAGTTACACAGCTACACCCCAACCTCAAGTTACACAGCTACACCCCAACCTCAAGTGACACAGCTAACCCTAACCCCAACCTCAAGTGACACAGCTAACCCTAACCCCAACCTCAAGTTACACAGCTACACCCCAACCTCAAGTTACACAGCTACACCCCAACCTCAAGTGACACAGCTAACCCTAACCCCAACCTCAAGTTACACAGCTACACCCAAACCTCAAGTGACACAGCTACACCCCAACCTCAGTGACACACAACCCCAACCTCACACCCCAACCTCAAGTGACACAGCTAACCCCAACCTCAAGTGACAACTTCAACCTCAAGTTACACAGCTAACCCCAACCTCAAGTGACCCAGCTAACCCCAACCTCAAGTGACACAGCTAACCCTAACCCCAACCTCAAGTGACACAGCTACACCCCAACCTCAAGTGACACAGCTAACCCCAACCCCAACCTCAAGTGACACAGCTAACCCTAACCCCAACCTCAAGTAACCCCAACCTCAAGTTACACAGCTAACCCTCTCAACACAGCTAACCCTAACCTCAAGTGACACAGCTAACCATAACCTCAACCTCAAGTGACACAGCTACACCCCAACCTCAAGTGACACAGCTAACCCTAACCTCAAGTTACACAGCTAACCATAACCTCAACCTCAAGTTACACAGCTAACACTAACCTCAACCTCAAGTGACACAGCTAACCCTAACCTCAACCTCAAGTTACACAACGAACCCTAACCTCAACCTCAAGTGACACAGCTAACCCTAACCTCAAGTGACACAGCTAACCCTAACCTCAATCTCAACCTACACAGCTAACCCCAACCTCAACCTCAAGTGAATTCAAACGTTTGGGTCACAGAGTCTCCTACCCACATAGTCTGAACCGACAGGGAATATGTTGCCAAATGGCACCACATTCCCCACATTGTGCACTATTTCTGCGATAGTGCTGCATGTGCACTATATAGGGAATAGGTAATAGGCTGCCATTTGGTACCCATCCCCATGGCTCATACAGTATGAGGATGGAAGGAAGGTGAGGGCTTTCAAAGAGCTTAGATTCAATGGTTTGCGAACCATTGTGGTGCTAAGGAAAGTCAAGGACTTATTTCCATTGTGGTCCTCAAAATGCTTTCACAAACAGTATGGTTGGTTGGTGGGCACAAAGGAAGTGTCTCTCGCTGCCACCAATCCCTGTTGGCATTGTGCTTGTTTACGGTTAGCAGTGTTTGCCTGCGAGGCACTTTCCCCACTCTGCTGAGGCGTGGGCAATGGGCTTCCGGGCTGGTGTGTGTGTGTGTGTGTGTGTGTGTGTGTGTGTGTGTGTGTGTGTGTGTGTGTGTGTGTGTGTGTGTGTGTGTGTGTGTGTGTGTGTGTGTGTGTGTGTGTGTGTGTGTGCTTGCGTGCAACTGTGTATGTGTGTGTGTGTGTTTGTCCGTCTGGAACCATGTGTGAGCTCAGTGTGAAGGGAGAGGTTCTGTTACCAGCGTGTTATTGACTGACAGCTTGGCTCCACCGTTGCTAGGGCCCACTGTTATGAGAGGCTCAGGCCAGACAGGGAGAGAGCGAGAGGAGATGGAGGGAGACTCCACTCTGTGTGAATGGGTTGTGTTTACTCAGCAGACACACAGTGGTTAGAATGTATTTATTCCCATTATCTTAGCAGAGTGTTGGAGAGTGACTGGGGCTTTGGTTGGGCTGGACTGGACTGGGAGGGTGGCACCCCATGTACTGTGCCATATAGCCACTCTGCCAGGTTCTGTGCCATATAGCCACTCTGCCAGGTTCTGTGCCATATAGCCACTCTGCCAGGTACTGTGCCATATAGCCACTCTGCCAGGTTCTGTGCCATATAGCCACTCTGCCAGGTTCTGTGCCATATAGCCACTCTGCCACTCCATGCCACTCTGCCAGGTACTGTGCCATATAGCCACTCTGCCAGGTTCTGTGCCATATAGCCACTCTGGTACTGTGCCATATAGCCACTCTGCCATGTACTGTGCCATGCCAGGGTACTGTGCCATATAGCCACTCTGCCAGGTACTGTGCCATATAGCCACTCTGCCAGGTACTGTGCCATATAGCCACTCTGCCAGGTACTGTGCCACATAGCCACTCTGCCAGGTACTGTGCCACATAGCCACTCTGCCAGGTACTGTGCCATATAGCCACTCTGCCAGGCACTGTGCCATATAGCCACTCTGCCAGGTACTGTGCCATATAGCCACTCTGCCAGGTACTGTGCCATATAGCCACTCTGCCAGGTACTGTGCCATATAGCCACTCTGCCAGGTTCTGTGCCATATAGCCACTCTGCCAGGTACTGTGCCATATAGCCACTCTGCCAGGTACTGTGCCATATAGCCACTGCCATCTCTGCGGTGTGTGTGTGTGTTTTGGAAGTATGGTCACTGATGAAGAACGGCCATGTGTTGTCATGCGTGTCTGCGTTAAAAAGGTGTGCCTTTCAGTACTTCAGAAGGCATGTGCTCGTGTGCGTACGTGTGCGTTGGTGTGTGTGTGCGTGCGTGTGCATCTGTGCGTGTGCCTTGGCCCAGTACCACAGCCCAGTCTCTGCGATCCCCTAGGAACTCAGTTTGAAGCCAACAACAGAACTTCACGTGCCCTGGCTCAATCCTCTCACTCCTCTACTGGAAACATCCATCTTTTTGAATGGAAGTGTGCTGTAGTGCCGGAGTCAGCTTGTCAACAAGTGGCGATCAGACAGCTAGCTTTCACTTTGGAGTTATAAACCAGATTCACGCTCTATTTAGGAAAGCTGTGTTGGTTCAAAATAAAACGCTATTGTGGTTCAACATGTTAATGGGGAGTTCTTCGTCTCAAGGTGACTCACTGGTGTTACTTCAGGTCGCCTGATCCCAGATCTGTTTTGTGCTGTTTAGCCAACTCGTGTTCTATGGTCTTGTCACTGGCTACACGGCACAAACCGATCTGAGACCTGGCTCGATCAAAAGGGAACTTATTTGACTTTTTAACCAGTGGACTGTTCTCAGCTCTGTCATCATGTAGAGTCATTGTCTGAATCTCCCCACCCGTAGTGAACGTCGGGCAACCCCTTCCCTTAGTCAGTTGGTTGCCAAGCTAAAGTGAAAAGTAAGAGCCTCACGTACACAAACACGTCATTTCTCTATTTCCTGTTGCTCAAAGCAGAAGTTTCTCAGGCTGTGTTTTGCCATCTGAAGTGACTGGTGCCAGGATCAGGCCAACTGCATGCAGGGGAAAGTCAAAACACTACTTAGGCTGCGTCTTAACTGGCACCCTATTCCCTATATAGTGCACTACTTTTGGCTAGGGCCCATAGGGCCGCCATAGGGGCCCTGGTCAAACGTAGTGCACTGTATAGGGAACAGGGTGCAATTTAAGACGCAACTTTATTCTCAGTACCAAAACGTACAGATTGCTACCACTCTCTCGCAAACACAAATCATGTTGACAGCAGTCTCTCTCTGTCTTTGACAGCAGCAGTTTTAGTCAGACAGAGACAAAAAAAGATACATACACAATCGGTCAAAAGTTTGGGAACACCTAAGCATTCAAGGGTTTTCTTTATTTGGACTATTTTCTACATTGTAGAATAATAGTGAAGACATCAAAAACTATGAAATGGAACATGTGGAATCATGTACAACCCAAAAAGTGTTAAATAAATCTAAATCAATTTTAGATTGGAGATTCTTCAAAAAGCCATCCTTTGCCTTGATGACAGCTTTGCACACTCTTGGCATTCTCTCAACCAGATTCACGAGGTAATCACCTGGAATGCATTTCAATTAACAGGTGTGCCTTCTTCAAAGTTAATTTGTGGAATTTCTTTCCTTCTTAATGCGTTTGAGCCAATCAGTTGTGTTGTGACATGGTGGTATACAGAAGACAGCCCTATTTGGTAAAATACCAAGTCCATAATATGGCAAGAACAGCTCAAATAAGCATAATTCCATAAATGCAGAAAAACCCTTGAATGAGTAGGTGTTCTAAAACCTTTTGACCAGTACTGTATGTACTGAGAATCTGGGCTAAGGACAGTGTAAAGTCGCTCTGTATACGAGCGACTGCTCAATGACCAAAAATGTCATTGTAATGTAAGCAGAGCTGTTAGAGTAGCCTGGTTCCAGGTCTGTTTGTGCTGTATAGCCCAACTCCTATAGTATGACAGTGACCTCAGGAGATCGCAAGACCAGCACACACAAAAGAAATCTGGGACTAGGCTAATGTTAAAGTGTGATCTACCCCAAACAGGGCAGGGTTTCTGAAATGTCGTCGGTAGTTGTGGAGCCATGAGTAGTACTGTTGTTGTTTACATTGTCCTCACGTCCTGCCACGGTGGGCTACTTCTACTTTTCAGGTTTCTATTGTTGCGTGGAGGAAGCAATAGCAATCGAATGAGCTGCAGTAGCGCTAGTTGCAGTGCCCCAGACAGACAGACAGACAGACAGACAGACAGACAGGTGAGAGGTAGCACTACAGGTGGTGAGAGGAAGGCTAGGCGGACAGACGACGGCCCAGGGATAAAAACATTTTTTTAAACCGTCTAGGAGACGAACGTCTCCTGTCCCCACCACCAGACAGACACGGTGGGTTCAAATCATATTTGTTTCCTTCCAAACGCTGTCAGTCTGTCTGAGTATTAGCTGAGGCCTGTACCACTGCCAGATCTGGGTTACTGTGGGCAGCAGTCACTGAAGAAGACTGCTCTCTTTCATGGTGCTTGTGGCCAGATGAACAGTCGGTTGGTGCTCACCACAGGATGCAGGAGGAGATTATCTGCACATTTGGACTTGTCTGTCTGCCTCCTCCTGCCTCTGCCTTCAGAATAGCCTGTTACACTGCATGATTACATCTGATTGATTTCTGAGATGTTCCTTTTGTTGGTTGCCCCCTCTTCACTTGGGCCCTCTCCTCCGCAGGTCTTTCTTTAGGCCGCCCCGGGGGCTTGAAGGGAACCGCCGGTGGTGGTGGGTAGTATGGCTGTTTGAAGCTCGGTGTGGTTTGACAGGCTGGTCTGGTGGTGGGATGCAGGAACAGAAAGGGAGTTAACTCTGTGCCAAATGTTAGCTGTTGGCTTGGCTGGCTCCATCAAGGGCCAGAAATCAAAAGTGTCTTTTTATGAGGTGTTGTAAAGAAGAAAGGCTGGTTTGAAGGAGTGTGCCGCTCTGCGCCTGTCTCAGACTGAAACGCCACGGGGACACAAGCGGTTACCGGTCCCACCTGCTGCCTGTCTGCCTTCCTGGTCTGGTTTGGGCTGCCCACCTTGTCTGGAAGTTTGAAGTTTCAACGTTTATTTTACAGGACACAGCAGGTGTAAAACAGTACAGTGAAATCTTTCCCAAACAACGCAGTATTTAATGTCAAGGTAAGAGGGAATAATTTCAATAAAATACAATGAGTAATATAGGAGGGAACCATAGAAGGTACGCTGCTGTATATGCAGGGTCAGTACCAGGTGCATACTTACAATCTGCAGGTACCCATACAACATTATAGAACGTTAGGTCTACACGTCAGAAAACCCACTTATGCAATATTTGCATTTGTGGAACGGGCACTGGTGATTCTTCATAGAGTGTTTTTCTCTCTCTTTCTCTCTATCTCTCTCTCTCTCAGACAGTGTGCATACACACATATGTCTGCGTGTGTGTTTCGTGACTTGGTGCTGGTTATGACAGCAGGGTGAAAAGTCCTGTGGGGTGGGTTAAGTTGGTGGGTTCTCTGCTCTGTCTGTCTACATTGGTGTTTCCTCTCCTCTGCTCCCCCTCTCCCTTCCTCTCCTTCTTCTCCTCTCCCTCTCCTTCTTTTCCTCTCCTCTCCCTCTGCTCTCCCTCTCCTTCATCTCCTCCTCCTCTCCCTCCCCTTCATCTCCTCTCCCTCTCCTCCCCTCCTCGCCCTCTCCCTCCTCTTCTCTCCCTCTCCTCCCCTCCTCTCCCCTTCTCCCTCTCCTCTCCCCCTCTCCTCTCCTCCACCACCTCGTCCTCTCCTTCCTCTTCTCTTCCTCTCCTCCTCTCCCTCTAATCATCTCATCCTCTCATCTCCTCTCCTCCCCTCTGAGTGTTGAACCAGTCCCTCTGCAGTTTTATTTATCACAGGCCTCGAAGGGTCCAGACAAGCTGTAAAGGGACACTTTCCCAGTTGAAAGGTACACAGTGATTCAAGAGAGCTTACAGCAATAGAGCTTGAACAGTAAAAGTCATCAGCATGATTGGCAACGTTTCAACCTGTCTTGACCACAGGGGTATAGAGCTGGTAGTGTCAGTAGAAGGAAGTGTTTAGCCTAGGGTTGGTACATGAGCTGTCAACCCATATAAAAAGCCATGACGCCACAGGGGGAGACGATAAAGAACTGCATCAGAGCCTCCGGAAGAAGGGAGTGCGACAAAAAAAGAGGAAGGAAACGTGTATGGTGCTGAAGGGCCTTACACAAGAGGGGTGGCAGGAAGAGGTGGGCAGAGAGAGAGAGAGAGAGACCGAGGGAGGGAGAGACAGAAAGAGAGAGGTGGCACTATACTGGCACGACAAACAATGGAGGGATGCCACTCTCTCTGTCCCCTATGTTGTGGCACAGGCTCGTTCTGGGGTTACCGTGATATAGTGGAGTAGTAGAAACACCCATCAACAGTTGGAGAATCCCTGTCTTGTTGTCTGTAGTGCAGTATTAAAGTAAAGCAGGGCTCTTCCGGTAGGGCCACAGCCTGTGCCATTGGGTTTAGGTGCCAGGGGCTCTGCTTACCTTTCAGCCCCCACTGTTCCACAAGCTCTTCTCAATCTGGTGCCCTTCTGTCAGTCTGTCAGGCCACCCTGTCTCGTCTACACAGACACAACTGTCCGTCGCTCCCTCGCACACTGCCTCACACATGCGTGCACAGTACACCCTTACGGAGGGGGGGGGGGACACACGTTCTCTTGTAGTCACATGTTCCATTTCATGTGAAGTCATGTGACTTTCCACATGTGAAATCATGTGGTTTTTCTGTAAGGGCACACAGACAAAGCACAAAACGCGTGCCCACGCGTAGGCACACACACAGTACACACACACACACAGTACACACACACACACAGTACACACACACACACACAGCGTTCAGATAGTCTCGGCCAATCTCATCTCACTCTCTGGCCTCTGACAGTGACATGTAAGGGAAATAAAACACAGCTGTGGGTTCTTTAATGAAGTTAGAGATGTGGCCATCGGTGGAATGTAACAGTCTACAGTAAGCACGGCCAATACAAAGAGCGATAAACAGCGTCACAACTAGCACATACAAGCACCGCGGCCCTTACAGCAGTACAGTGTGTGGAAACCGAGAGCAGAGGAGTGTAGCCTGCAGAGACTGGGTAGAGCCACTGGCTGGAAGAGTGCCCACTCTGAATTCAAAGTCCACAGTTCTATTCGCATACACACACACACACACACACACACACACACACACACACACACACTAACTCACATGCCAAGACTCTCTGGAACAGTGTCCCAGTGAAGACTCAATCATACCCACAGTCACGTAGACCACATCGACAGGCAGTCTATTGTGAAAGAAAAGTTGTTCCTCTGCCAGGGTGTCATATGCTAGCCTAGCTGCTCGGTTAAAATGAGGGTTGTGCAACAACACAAAACGCCTGAGGCACTAGAGCTGGGCGATATGGACAGAGAGCCATACCAGAATAATGAGAAATACAATGATATGTTTATAATGTTCATTTGCACCAGTTAAGCTACTTTCGTATATTACCATACCCTTACAACCACTACTACTGCTAGGAATGTTGTAACTATCAAATGTACCGTCAGTAATAGCCTGTATTAGCAGACTTATTTCATTTCTCACTTATCGTGATTATCGATACCAGTTCACTGCCCTCGAATAATGGTTGGCGCCGTCAGTGTTGATAATTTCCGGTTTATCGTCCCAGCTCTATGAGGCACACAGTCAACAGTCAAGCCTTTGCTCTGCTCACAATTCAATTGTTATTGCACCCACTCTCCTCTCCTCTTCACTCCTCTCCACTCCACTCCACTCATCCCCTCTCTACTCCTCCCCTCTCCACCCCTCCCCTCTCCTCTCCACTCCTCTCCACTCCACTCCTCCACTCCTCCCCTCTCCACTTCTCCCCTCTCCTCCCCTCTCCACTCTACTCCGCTCCTCGCCTCTCTACTCCTCCCCTCCACCCCACTCCTCTCCACCCCTCCCTCTCCACTCCTCTCCACTCCACTCATCCCCTCTCTACTACTCCCCTCTCCACCCCACTCCTCTCCACCCCTCCCCTCTCCACTCCTCCCCTCTCCTCTCCACTCCTCCCCTCTCCACTTCTCCCCTCTCCTCCCCTCTCCACTCTACTCCGCTCCTCGCCTCTCCCACTCCTCTCCTTGCCACTCCACTCCTCTCCTTGCCACTCCTCTCCACTCCTCTCCACTCCACTCAGACAAAACAAAAGACAGGTTTTGAAAATCTCCAGAAAGCTCCTTCTCTTTTGTTCTGTTTGTCCACCCTTCATTCTCTCCTTCTTCTATTGGATCGGTCGAACATCAAGGGAAGTCAATTGGCCCAGTTGATGTTGACCTAGAATTGAATGTAAATGACCTTCAGCTAAACGGCTATTTCTGTCTAGTGCACTTACATTTCACGTCTAATGAGGTGCAGTGATAGGATGTTACTGATGTAACCACGCAGATGGAGGGGTGTGTGTGTACGTGCATGCGTGTGTGTGTGTGTGTGTGTGTGTGTGTGTGTGTGTGTGTGTGTGTGTGTGTGTGTGTGTGTGTGTGTGTGTGTGTGTGTGTGTGTGTGTGTGTGTGTGTGTGTGTGTGTGTGTGTGTGTGTGTGTGTGTGAGAGAGAGACTGGGGATTAGTGTAGGCCAGGCCGGTGCAGCTGGGCCACTTGTGTACAGAGGCCATTGAAAGAGAGGGATTAGAGGTAAACTGATACTTAGCAGGAAATGAGCAGTGGCTACTCATAACTCAACTATACCCTCCTCTCTTCTCTTCTCCTCCCCTCTGTCACCCCTTACACATAGCCCCCACCCACTACCTACCACCCACCTCTCGTCCATCACCAGCCTGCAGCCCTCCAGAGGGGGATTGTCATGCAAATTGAGGTCCAGGCTTCAGAACTGATAAGAGGGCCTCTCATTTCAGAAGCATTTGTTTTCTAAACAGAGATGAGCTGGGATTGGGGGACAGGGGTAGACATGAAAAGACAGGGGAAGGGACTCAGGGGGGTTGATTGATCATTAAATGTGGGCCTGCTTTCTTGGGGTGGGGTAAATGTGGAGCGGTATTTGGATAGGTGTGTGTTTGCGTGTGTGTGTGTGAGTGTGCGTGCGTGTGTGTGTGAGTGTGTGTGTGTGTGTGTGTGTGTGTGTGTGTGTGTGTGTGTGTGTGTGTGTGTGTGTGTGTGTGTGTGTGTGTGTGTGTGTGTGTGTGTGTGTGTGTGTGTGTGTGTGTGTGTGTGTGTGTGTGTGTGTGTGTGAGAAAGAGAGAGAGAGAACAGGAGTCCTATTCTGTTTTACCACGGCAGCAAGCAGTTCCGTCTCTGTCCTAGTTTATCTCTCTCTCACTTCATCCCCCTTCTCTCGCTCGCTGCCCCCCCCCTACCCCCCCTTTCTCTTGTTCCACCTCTCCGCCACTCAGACGGTGTCAGTCAGCAACGGACAGTATCCATTTCTAGACCCCACACAGGAGTTGTCCTGTTCAAAGGACTCGTCAACACATGGCCCGTTTACTGCTGTTATTATTGCATGAACACACAGGTTCCCGGCACATTCTGCGCGGTTCCACTCGTTCCCTGTGTTTGATACATTCAGGGCCACGAGGATAGCTGCAGCTCCACTGCTGCAGAAACAATGTGCATACCCAATGGCACCCTATCCCCTATTTAGTGCACGGCGTGTGACCTCGGCCCATTTCTGACCTGGGTCAAGAGTACTGCACTATACAGGGAGTATGAGTCCAGACACAGTAACTTCTTTTCAAAGTGGTTAGAGTAGAGGGTGATTTGTTACTTTAGTATTGGGATTATTCCTCTAACAGATTTAACAGATTTACCTCAAGATGTTTCTGAGAAGGAATTTAGGCTGTGGACAATGATTATCTCTAGTAGTAGTAGTGGCAGTAGTAACAGTAGCAGAGTTACAGTGGCAGCAGCAGTAGGAACAGTAGCAGAGTTACAGTGGCAGCAGCAGTAGTAACAGTAGCAGAGTTACAGTGGCAGCAGCAGTAGTAACAGTAGCAGAGTTACAGTGGCAGCAGCAGTAGTAACAGTAGCAGAGTTACAGTGGCAGCAGCAGTAGTAACAGTAGCAGAGTTACAGTGGCAGCAGCAGTAGTAACAGTAGCAGAGTTACAGTGGCAGCAGCAGTAGTAACAGTAGCAGAGTTACAGTGGCAGCAGCAGTAGTAACAGTAGCAGAGTTACAGTGGCAGCAGTAGTAACAGTAGCAGAGTTACAGTGGCAGCAGCAGTAGTAACAGTAGCAGAGTTACAGTGGCAGCAGCAGTAGTAACAGTAGCAGAGTTACAGTGGCAGCAGCAGTAGTAACAGTAGCAGAGTTAGAGTGGCAGCAGCAGTAGCAGTAGTAACAGTAGCAGAGTTACAGTGGCAGCAGCAGTAGCAGTAGTAACAGTAGCAGAGTTACAGTAGCAGAGTTACAGTGGCAGCAGCAGCAGCAGTAGCAGAGTTAACAGCAGCAGTAGCAGTAGTTACAGTGGCAGCAGCAGTAGCAGTAGTAACAGTAGCAGAGTTACAGTGGCAACAGTAGCAGAGTTACCAGTAGCAGAGTTACAGTGGCAGCAGCAGTAGTAGTAACAGTAGCAGAGTTACAGT
Source organism: Oncorhynchus masou masou (assembly GCF_036934945.1). Taxonomy (NCBI): domain Eukaryota; kingdom Metazoa; phylum Chordata; class Actinopteri; order Salmoniformes; family Salmonidae; genus Oncorhynchus; species Oncorhynchus masou. Next base: position 37,248,835 of record NC_088244.1, on the reverse strand, counting down.
GGCAGCAGCAGTAGTAACAGTAGCAGAGTTACAGTGGCAGCAGCAGTAGCAGTAACAGTAGCAGAGTTACAGTGGCAGCAGCAGTAGTAACAGCAGAGTTACCCAGTGGCAGCAGCAGTAGTAACAGTAGCAGAGTTACAGTCCAGTTAGTAACAGTAGCAGAGTTACAGTGGCAGCAGTCAGAGTTACAGTGGCAGCACAGTGCAGAGTTACAGTGGCAGCAGCAGTAGCAGTAGTAAGCAGCAGTTTACAGTGGCAGCAGCAGTTAGCAGAGTTACAGTTAGTTACAGTGGCAGCAGCAGCAGCAGTAGTAACAGTAGCCTACAGTGGCAGCAGCAGCAGCAGTAGCAGAGTTACAGTAGCAGAGTTACAGTGGCAGCAGCAGTAGCAGTAGCAGTAGTAACAGTAGCAGAGTTACAGTGGCAGCAGCAGTAGCAGTAGTAACAGTAGCAGAGTTACAGTAGCAGAGTTACAGTGGCAGCAGCAGCAGCAGCAGCAGTAGTAACAGTAGCAGAGTTACAGTGGCAGCAGCAGCAGCAGTAACTGCAGCAGAAACAGTAGCAGTTACAGTGGCCAGCAGCAGCAGTAGTAACAATTTGCTATAGTAACAGTAGCAGAGTTATTTAGTAGCAGCAGTGGCGCAGCAGAGTAGTAACAGTAGCAGAGTTACAGTGGCCAGTAGCAGAGTTACAGTGGCATAGTAACACCAGAGTTACAGTGGCAAGCAGCAGCAGCAGTAGTAACAGTAGCAGAGTTACTAGCACTATAGCAGTAGTAACAGTAGCAGAGTTACAGTGGCAGTGTAGTAACAGTAGCAGAGTTACAGTGGCAGTCCAGCAGAGTTACAGTGGCAGCAGCAGTAGCAACATTAGAACAGTAGTAACAGTAGCAGAGTTTGGCAAAGTAGCCAGACACAGTAACTTTAAAGTAGTTAGCAGTAGAGGGTGATTTGTTACTTTAACAGTATTGGGATTATTCCTGGCTAACAGATTTAACAGATTAACAGTAGCAGAGTTACAGTGGCAGAGTTACAGTAGCAGAGTTACAGTGGCAGCAGTAGTAACAGTAGCAGAGTTACAGTGGCAGCAGTAGTAACAGTAGCAGAGTTACAGTGGCAGCAGCAGTAGCAGTAGTAACAGTAGCAGAGTTACAGTGGCAGCAGCAGTAGTAACAGTAGCAGAGTTACAGTGGCAGCAGCAGTAGCAGTAGTAACAGTAGCAGAGTTACAGTGGCAGCAGCAGCAGCAGTAGTAACAGTAGCAGAGTTACAGTGGCAGCAGCAGTAGCTAACAGCCGTAGCAGTAATGGTCATCTTGGTATCGAACAAGGCTAGCCCTGAGCGGCAACAACTGTGTCCTCCTCTCACCCCCTCCCCTTTTCTGTCTCCTGTCTTTCTCCGTTTTTCTTTCATCACACTCCTCCTTTTATACCCCTTTTTCCCTTCTTGTTGAAGTCCCCACTCTTGTAAAAAAGGCAAGCTGGTGGTTTGGGTATGAGGGAAAGGGGGAGAGGAGGAAAGGGGGACTGGAGGAGGGGGGATTGTAGGTTAAATGTAAGCTAGCCCTGTGGTTTCCATTGAAGGTGTTAGGGGGAGGCGGGAGGCAGTAAAAGTTAGAATTCTAGAGCCTCCCTGTTTATATTTAATGATTTTCGCTGCTGTTTTTCACGGGCCTGGGTCTACAGCTGGTGGTGTGAATAGCTTGCCCAAGGTGACTGGATCCTAGTAAAGGCCTAGCCAGTAGGGATGGGGCCTCCAGGCCAGCCATGAGACTATCTTTATAGGCCAGTTTATAAGTCTGGGCCTCTATTGAACCCTGACAGGGCCAAGCTGAGGAATTTAGGGCCAGGAAATGAGAGGAATATAGGGTTTGTTTGTCAGGGGGTGGTGGCGTTTTGGAGGCTGGAGCTGGAGAAGTTGGGGAGTTGAAGTTTGAGGGGTGACCAGGGGTGAAAGTTGAAAGAAGTGGTGTTGGGACGGGGGACGGGGGGGACGGGGGACGGGTCAACATGTGTGTGCCTGTTACTGAGAGTGTGCAGTGTGTGTGTGTGGCGGTGGCGGCATGTCTGTTGGCGTGTGCGTGCGTGTGTCGTGCGCGCACCTTTGTGTGTGTGAGTGTGTCTCTCTTGGGAAGTATGGAATCCAAACGTGGTGTAGCTCAGTGCCCAAAAGAGCATTTTTCGAACATAATTATGTTTAATTTAGCGTAGGAGCATGTGACTCAAGGTACAACTGTGACGTCAGTGGGTATGGCAGTCAGCGTGTGGGACTGGGTTTGAGTCTGCAGTCTGCAGGAGTGGGAGGGGCAGACCGAAGCGGACACCAGTTGTGCATGGACATTTGGCTCTCTCATCCTCCTATACCTTAGCTACCTTGTGGGGCGAGTGGCAGATTTCTCCTGATGCAAGTGGATGCCAGTCTCAGTGAGTGAGTCACTGTGGAATGAGGGATCCCTAGCTGCAGCCACAGCCCCGCCCGTTCAGCCGCCAGGCCCTATCAGAGACTGAGATCTGTCAATCTAATTAATCACACCTCCACTTATCTGCCTGTTGTAAAATGGTTTGTTTTCTTTACCTCTGTCAATTACAGCCCCTCCCAACTCTAAAACAGACACTGTACTCTGATCTGTGACCCGAGGGCTCAGTGCTGCCCCCTTAGGGTGAATGATGGTAGGGTGCACTGGGGACATGGGACTAAAAGTCATGTCTTCCATTCCATTCTGACTGTGTCTATCTTCTCACTACCAATAGTCAGCCAAAATCTCCCCGTCTTTATTTGGTGTAGTCTAACCTAAGCGTGACTGAGTGCAACTGTCCGATAAATGGCTCGCTAACAGCAGTATTCGACTGCGAGCTAGAAAATGTAACACAAATCAAACGACTCATCCACCTCTCTTATATTCTGCAGCGGTGGAGACCCAGAGCACCAGCTCAGAGGAGATGGTCCCCAGCTCTCCCTCTCCACCTCCCCCGCCACGCATCTACAAGCCCTGCTTCGTGTGCCAGGACAAGTCCTCCGGCTATCACTACGGGGTCAGCTCCTGTGAGGGCTGCAAGGTGAGGAGGCCCCTGCTTTTGCTTCATGATCACCAGCATCATCACACGCACTGACAACACTCAAACGTAACACTGGCAGGCAGCATGCAAATGGTCTCGTTTCTAATGTCCAAAAGTATGACTAAGGATAGAGCGGGTGAAAGTATTGAACACAGGACGTCGAGGCGTCGCCATGAGAATGTACGAGATCAAAGCCTGGATGAGGAAGTCACAACAGTACAAAACGTGCTAAAATGTTTCAGTTGGGAATCCCGGGATCTGAGAAATGAACAGACATGAAAGGTTGAAAGATAACGTGGCCGTTACAATGTCACTCCCTCCACCGGGCCGCGTTTCATCTGCTCCTTTCCCTCTCTTCTCTCGTCTCCAGGGCTTCTTCCGGCGCAGCATCCAGAAGAACATGGTGTACACCTGTCACCGGGACAAGAACTGCCAGATCAACAAGGTCACCAGGAACCGCTGCCAGTACTGCCGACTCCAGAAGTGCTTTGAGGTCGGCATGTCCAAGGAAGGTGAGAGACGTAAGCGAGGCTGGGGGGATGGGGACTACTGACCTAGGACATCCAGGCCCTGTGATACAGAAGCAGGAATGCAAGCACACACACACACACATGGATGTGCACACACACACACACACACTCAGAGTATATAAACAAAGCACTCAATATGCTTTTAGATAGTCGCTGGTATAGTTTGATCTAAAATGATTCACCCAGGAGGAAGTAGGAAGTGAAACGGAGAAGCAGCAGGGTACTTATTTGGAAAGACTGGGCACAGTACCACACTTGTGACTAATCACGTTACGAAATGACTCTTCCTGCGAATCAGCGTGCTAAATTACACCCTATTCCCTATATAGTGCACTGCTTTTATCCGGTGCAAAGTAGTGCCCTTCTAGGTTACAAGGGTGCCCTTAGGGACACAGACTAGGTGTTTCACCAGTCATCTCAATCTCAACACACCCTTGCCCTAGCAAAACCCCTCACCTTTCGTTCGCACTTTCATTTCAGTATAGTCGCTCTCTGTAAAAAAAACGCCTTTTTGACTTGGCTCCAACTGATCATTCTGTTATGACAAATACAACAACAAAAAAATGAGAGTGATAGCAAATTCTTGGTCACAAAGAGCTCAATTTACTCAATGTGACTGTGTATGTCTGTGAGAGTGTGTGTGCGAGGTGAGGTGAGTGGTAGGAAGGTTTGCCCATGGGACACTTATGTGGGTGTATTGTTTGTGTGGGATGTGTGTTAGGACGTGGATCACATTGTCCCCCTGCTATTTCTGGACATCCTGAGAGGAAGGAAAGAATGGGAGGAGGGAGGAAGAGGGAGGGAGGAAGAGGGAGGGAGATAACAGTGAATGGAGAGATAGTGTCATCACTTTGTTGAAGTGCTGTTATGAGCTGGATTGTATAATATGGCTCACTAACTGGTACGCAGCATCACCGAATTGCGGCGAGTCAGTGGGAAGCCAACGGAAGTCCTCACTCGCCTGTTGCTGTGTTCCTCCTTCTACTCTTCCTCTCCTCCTCTTCCACCTCCTCCTCCTCCTCCTCTTAATCCTCCCTAGCAGTGCGCAACGACAGGAACAAGAAGAAGAAGGACGTGAAGGAGGAGTTGGTGCCGCCGGAGAGCTATGAGCTGAGTGGAGAACTGGAGGAGCTGGTCAACAAAGTCAGCAAGGCCCACCAAGACACCTTCCCCTCACTGCTGCAGCTGGGCAAATACCACACCGTAAGAGTCTCACACATTTGGGTATTTGTCCTTTTTTCCCCGTTAGAACATACTGATTCACATCCCATGTAAAGACACTAATCCACTATGAACATGCACACTTTCCCCAACTCAAAAGGCCAGTTTAGTGTAAATCAAATTTCTTCAAATCAAATCAAATGTCATTGGTCACATATACATGTTTAGCAGAGGTTATTGCGGGTGTAGCGAAATGCTTGTGTTCCTAGTTCCAACAGTGCAGTAGTATCTAACAATACACGACAATACACACACATTTTAAAAGTAAAAGAATTGAATTAGGATATATACAAATATTAGGACGAGCAATGTCTGAGTGGCATTGATTGAAATACAGTAGAATAGAATACAGTATATACATTTGAGGTGGACCATTTCAGCTTGTCAGTGATGTGTACGCCGAGGAACATTGAATCTTTCCACCTTTTCCACTGTGATCCCATCAATTTGGATCGGGGCGTGCTCCCTCTGCTGGTTTCTGAAGTCCATGATCAACTCCTTTGTTTTTTTGATGTTGAGTGAGGTTATTTTCCTGGCACCACTCTCCCAGGGTTCTCACCTCCTCCCTGTAAGAGACTTATTGACCTAGTTGGTTGATGTCCAGTCAGTGGTGTTATTATTCTACCTGAATAATAATTAAGCAAAAGGCCCGAGGGCGTGTGGTATATGGCCAATATACCACGGCTAATGGCTGTTCTTATGGATACAGCCCTTTAGCCGTGATATATTGGCAATATACCACAAACCCTCAAGATGCCTTATTGCTATTATAAACTGGAGCGTTAAAAATACATGTTTTGTCATACCCGTGGTAAAGACTCCTGAGTGGCGTTGCTGTCTACGGCATTGCATCTCAGTGATAGAGGCATCACTACAGACCCTGGTTCGATCCCGGGCTGTATCACAATCAGCCATGATCGGGATAGTCCCATAGGGCGGCACACATTTGGCCCAGCGTCGTTCGGGTTACTGACTTGCCTAGTTAAGTAAAGGTAAAAATAAATAAACAATAACCAATAACTCTTCTACCTGATCAATGTCTAATAAGAACCCTGTCTGTGTCCCTGCCATCCCCACGCTCACTCTCTCACTCTCTCTCTCTCTCTCTCTCTCTCTCTCTTTCTGTCTCTCCCGTCCTCCAGAACTCCAGCGCAGAGCAGCGCGTGCAGCTGGACCTGGGGCTATGGGATAAGTTCAGTGAGCTCTCCACCAAGTGCATCATCAAGATCGTGGAGTTTGCCAAGCGCCTCCCCGGCTTCACCACCCTCACCATCGCTGACCAGATCACCCTCCTCAAGTCAGCCTGCCTGGACATCCTGGTACTTAACTGGTTCTTTCTATCCCCTCATCTGCTCTGTCAACGGACCCTGCTATATTCTCTGAGACTCAGAAACGTGGCACTGTAATGATGAGGGGACACTGCCTCTCATTGGATAGTGGCGGTACTGCAAGAGTAGCCCCACGTGCTGTATAGAGGGAAAGGTGAACAGATGACGAGAGATTAGCCTGTTGTTTTAATGGACAATCGATAAAGAACATAGCCTACTATATGGTTTAGCCTTCCTGTTGTATTTTTATTTATTTATATCCTTCCCCCTCTCTTTCTCGGTCTTTCCATCTTTCCCCCTCCCTCTTTCACCGCTAGATGTTGAGGATCTGCACGCGCTACACCCCAGAGCAGGACACCATGACTTTCTCCGACGGGCTGACCCTGAACCGGACCCAGATGCACAACGCAGGCTTCGGCCCGCTCACAGACCTGGTGTTTGCCTTCGCTGGCCAGCTGCTGCCTCTGGAGATGGACGACACAGAGACTGGCCTCCTCAGCGCCATCTCCCTCATTTCTGGAGGTACTGCACCCTAAGGGGATTAATACTATTTTACTGCTCGTCAATACAACGTTAAGAACTAATACACACCTAAATGTCTTTGAGGTGTTAGGCCGCGATAACATCCTCACTCAGTTACAATACCAGTAGAAATGTGGGGATGGAATAGTTTGGTTGCACTCCACTTGACACTTTATTTACCTGTAGTTGTTACCAATAACATGATACAATTGTAATGACCTCAAAATCATCAATTACGTCATTCCCATCCTAGTCTTATGGCTGTTTATGTGTCCAGTTTGTCACGTAATTGTGTATATAACGCAATCCTCTCCCCCTGTCCGTCCCTCAGACCGTATGGACCTGGAGGAGCCCCAGAAGGTGGACAAGCTGCAGGAGCCCCTGCTGGAGGCCCTGAAGATCTACGCCCGTCGCAGACGCCCCAACAAACCACACATGTTCCCCCGCATGCTGATGAAGATCACTGACCTCAGAGGCATCAGCACCAAGGGTCAGTATTGTTATAATACAGAAGAGTACACTACAATTACACCAGACCACCAGCTAACACACACAGTCTGAATGATACATATAGATTATGGTGGAAGCAGAACATTTGAGATAGCACTTGGGACGTCAGGATTACTCCCATAACGCCTGGAACATCTAGCACTATAAGCGAACGCTAAAGACATGACTTTCTAGACTTGTTAACATGAATGTTTTTCCCCCTGTGGTGTGTGAACAGGGGCCGAGAGGGCCCTCACTCTGAAGATGGAGATCCCAGGCCCAATGCCTCCTCTGATCAGGGAGATGTTAGAGAACCCAGAGGCCTTCGAGGACCAGACAGAGAGCAGTGGAGAGAGCTCCCCACCGCCTGCCCCTCCACCCGCTCCACCAGCCTCCACCAAGCCCCCCACCACCATGAAGACTGAGGCCGAGGACGAGGAGGACAGCTGGGGGACAGAGAACGGCAGTGAGCCCTCCCCAGAGGAGGAAGATGAGGATGATTATGATGATGGGGAGGAAGAGGACAGGGGCTCGGACAGTGAGGGGGAATCCTGGGCTCTGGAGAGTGGCAGCGAAGGGAATAGGAAGAGCCGTGCCAGGAGGGCGCAGTGAGGAGGGGAGGCGATCACACACAAATACCGTCTGTGCACTCAAATACACACACTAACTGACACGCACGCGCAAACACACACACACACACACACACAGACACACATACACCCACCTTACCCCTTCCAATGCTGGCCCTCCCTCGCTTTCCTCTGTATCCTCTCCATCTCCCTACTGCACATCAGTCTCTCCAAGCAGGACATGACAGGACAGCAGAGACTTACACCTAAATGTACAGACACTATAACTCAGGTTCTCTGACTCACAGGATCCTGATAGGTAACATGCAGAGAGACCTGCAGAGAAACTATTATAAAAGAGGGACGGAGAGACGACATGATGCAACCTGACTGGACTCGTGAGTCCTGATATAGAGAGGAGGGAAGATGGCGTGATGGCAACAAAAACAAAAAGCGGACTCTTTGACAACAAAAAAAATCATCAAATTTTTTTACTATCTTTTTGTTTGTATCTACATATAGAGGAATGGCCAAAACAGAAAGCATGAACTGAACAATAGACTATTTCCAACGGATGCAAAGCAAAACACGTTTCTCAAAAAGACAAACACAGGTTGAAACCAAACTGAATATGCTAATCGATTTTTCTGCTGTTATTTGCTTTTGAATACTGTTCAATTTGTTCGTTTTTTTTTCTTGACTTTTCTCTCTCTTTCAATGTATTAATTAGTCCATACATATCTATATATACCATTATATTTTGTTTGTTTGTAATCCTGGTTTTGTAAATGATTTCTTTAGATGAGGTTTTGTTTTTTTGAGGAGTTTTCCATTGGATATCCAGAGAGAGAGACGAATCAGAATCCGAACTGGCAGACCTCGAACTGAATCTTCTTTCCAACTGCGCCGCTGGTGTTTTTTGGGCAGTTTTGCTCGCCGTAGATGTCAATGATAATCAACTCAGTAATGTTGTGTTACAGTGACTAAAGTTGTGATTTGTGTTGTTTATCAGGGGACTAGCATTCATCTATGTGCTTCCTTTCAATGCAACAAACTATGTTGTCGAATGGATAGTGTCTTAGTGCCAAAGTTAGCAACTCAACACACACTGACATGTAAAGGTATACGCACGCACGCACACACACACACACACACACACATAAACCTCAAACCTATAACAAATGTGCCATTTTGGCTTTGTTTGGTAAACAGAGATTGACAGTTGGCCGTAGCACTCGGCTGTGGCACTTTGATATCTTGTTTTATACAATGCATCTTTATTGCCCAATATTGACAAAACAGTCAATGGCATTCTCATCTTATTCAGCAGTCATGCAATTGATGAACACAACGGAAATGTAGAGAACTACATCATCAAATGCCTGTGAAACCCGAAGCACATGATCAACACACACGCAGACACACGCAAGTTCAAACCAGGAACTTCTAGTGGCAACGACATGAAAACAGACTTCTCAGGGCTTCTCTGTTACTAAGGACCAAACCCTAGCGTCCGCCACGCTCTAGGGTGCGCTAGGAACAGGCAATATTTATGTGTGTGTATTTTTGACTCAGTCAGTGGGATCTGACCAGTTAACTCCGAGCTCGGTGTACATAGAAGATAGATGACTGGTCTACAAATGGAGTGGATGCCAGCCAGCCTGTTACCCTTTTCACACTATCATGCCAACCCAAACCAAACCAGTGCTGGCATGGGTATTCTATTTTCACATGGTCCTTTCCAGCACAGTTCCAGGAACTACGGTGGGTGCGGAGCCAGGCCAGCTCTGTCCAGCTCAGTTTGGCTCGGCTCACTGGTGTGAAAAGCATCATCTGTCTCAGACCTGGCATCCGAGAAACCAACTGCCTTCTCACCCGAAGCCATGACATCATCATGTCTTTGTAATGTTGTAGGATTGTACCCCCGCTCTCTTGTCTTCTTCAGTGAAGTGGCAGGCCCATGTGTCCTCCCGTCATTTTCTTCTTCTCTTGCCAACGTGTCCCAGTCAATATGTAACCAACGGTTCATGATGCAGCTGGCTACGTGTGCATTCCAGAGTTTTGTACACAGTCTCGCTACGAAGATACAGTATATGAACAGGAGCGCAACAGACCCCTCCCAGCGGTAGAGAAAGAGGGCCTACTGTATAGTTCTCTCTGAATGTGGCCCTCCTGGTTGGTTTTTGAGTGTGTGTACAGGCTTTAACATGTCTCCTCTGTCATCGGGTGGATGTTCTCTGTACGGCGCTGTGGCGTCACACAGGACCGCTTGAGAAGCAGAGCCGGCGAGGTTTGATGACCTCATTTCCTCTCGGCCTGCCCTGCCAGGCCTTCATGATGCAAACGTTGCGATTATGTTGTTTTGGTGCCGGTGTTCTCTGTAAAACATGGCCAGGGTATTGTCCAATCTTCTGTTCATACCAACTCTGTCATGCAACGAAAAAGCCATATGAACTGTAAGGCACAATAAATTACTTTTGTGAGATTAATAACATATTTCCTTTGAGAAATGTCTCATTCTCTTAAAATGTGTTGCAACATTTTTTTCTTCTTCTCAGTCGTGACACTCTTGGATGCACTTATGACACCGATATGAATATTCCGTAAACCACCCTTCAAATGATTTGTTACCCAAATGTTTTTTTGATAGCCCCCGTTCCTTCACCAGCCGCGAGCCTCAGTCCATTTCATTAGAGCTGAGCACTGCAATGGCGTCATCAACACAATGACTACCAATAGTGGGCGCTCTTGCACTTTGGGTAGAGAGACCAGCCAGCCAGCCAGCAGTGTCTGTACACCAGCCCTGTATATAGGAAAGGCCCGAGCAGGCACTAGTATTACCAGTGTGTTACAATTCATTCATGTTGCCTCCTACTGTAGACAGATGCAAAATTCCACTCCGTGTCCTTGGGACAGTGTTACAGTATACTCTGAGTGTACAAAACATTAGGAACACCTGCTACTTCCATGACAGACTGCCCAGGTGAATCCAGGGGAAAGCTATGATCCCTTATTGATGTCACTTGTTAAATCCACTTCAAATCAGTGAAGATGAAGGGGAGGAGAAAGGTTAAAAAAGGATTGTTAAGACATTTGAGACATGGATTGTGTATGTGTGCCATTCAGAGGGTGAATGGGCAAGATTTAAGTGCCTTTGAATGGGTTATGGCAGTAGATTCCAGGAGCACCGGTTTGTGTCAAGAACTGCAATGTTGCTGGGTCCCCCCCGTTTTTCACGCTCAACAGTATCCCGTGCGTATCAACAACGGTCCACCACCCAGAGGACATCCAGCCAACTTGACACAAACTGTGGGAAGCATTGGAGTCACCACGGGCCAGCATCCCTGTGGGGCAACTCAATATTAGGAAGGTGTTCTTAATGTTTTGTACACTCAGTGTATTATAGCCTCGACGGTTGTTGTTATTAATAGACGTAGGCACTAGAGTGAAGAGTGCCAAACAGGGATGGGGGTTCTATCAACTATATGATTGCCATAATTAACTATCGTTAAAAACACAGCTCAATAAAGAGGGACTGGGGATTAGAATAAGGTCCATATATTATTAGCTGCTTTACACGGACTGAAGCTAAACGGCCTCATATATTCAACCCCAATAATACGTTGCTATGGGAACCCTGGGGCAATGGGTAGGAGTGTTGGGGTAGTAAGGGGATTTAAAGAGGCAGGCTGGTATTTTTTTTTGGGGGGGGGGGGGGGGTTTCATCGCCACAATTTCCAATTATACTAGCCATGATTAGTCAATTGATGGTTGGAGCAGATATCCTCTCCAGGTTATTAATGGCGCAAAGCAACGACAAAGTTACAAGGAAGTATACAAGTGAAAAGTAAGAGGGAACAGGCGAATAAGAAGCCCAGGACGGAGGTTAGCAGTTTCGTTCTATTACTTGGAGAGCATACTGATCACTCAGAGGTCCTGGTAGAGAATCAATAATGAATCATCCTTCGTGAACCATACAGGAAGTGGTCTGAATAGAGTAAACCAAGAACTGGGTTTGCTTGTGCTTGTTCTGAACATGGACAATTTTGCATTGATTTCTAGACGTGCTTGCTCGGTGAGTTATATCACGTGGCTAGTGGCTACCAGCTTTCTCCCCGAGAGTAGGCTGGTCCCGTTCTGTGCCAACTCTTCTATCGTCGTCATGCCTTACATACAGTGTATGGGAGCTGGCCTGGGAGGACAGAACACTGGTAGCGCTGTCTGCAACACCGGCCTGGGAGGACAGAACACTGGCAGCACTGTTTACATCACCAGACAAGACTAGCTAGAAGGAATGGAGAGTCAGATCAGAGTGTGTGATAAAACATTCAGGGGCTATGAGGACGTCCTGGAGCCATAGTAAAAGGGTGGTAAGGGACAGTTCATATGCTAGGAGGGGATGGGGTGATTATGGGAAAGCCTGTAGCCTATCACGGCTGGCCCAGAGGAAGGAGACGGGGACATGATCGGCATCCTTTCGTTACATTACATACGCAGCGGATGCAGAGTGGGTAGGGAGCAATCAAAAGGGGGAAAAGGTGAGGAGGGAAGGTTAGGGGAAGGTGAGAAACATTTGAAGATGTAGGGATCATAAATTTAACAGACAGACAGACCGGGAGAAAGATAGAGAGAGAGGAGGAGGGACGGGAAAGAGGAGGGGAGGGGAGGGGGCCAGAGCCCTTTGCTGTAAGGAGGGGACTGATTTGGTTAGAGGACAACGCTACGAGTTGGCAAGGAGCTATTCAAGAAACGAAGGTACCACATACCAGAGTGAGGAGGGTCTGCTCGAAGGAACGGGGGGGATACAATGGGGGGAAATAAATAAACAAGAAAGGGGAGAGCAGAGGAAAAGAAAAAAGGGGCTGACAGGCTAGGGTGGCAGAGGTCATATAAGAGATGTGGGGGTACGTCCCAAATTGCACTCCATTCCCTACAGATGCCCGGTCAAAAGTAGTGCACTACATAGGGAATAGGGTACCATTTGGCCTCATCTCATCGGAGATGTGTTCTAGCCTCTGGCTCTTCATATCTTTTACATTTCTAATTAAAAGCGATAAAGAGTGAGGGAGGCATTAATCCACCAGTGATTTCCCAGTTAAGGTTTTAGAGCAGGCCGTAAACCAGCCAGCCTGGCATCATTGATTTTATAATTAGCTACCGTCACCCTAGACTTGAAATGGGGGGAGTGGAGTGATGGGGGGGGGGGTGGAAGGAGAGAGAACTGCAGGTAAAGAGGAGCAGGAGGGTAAGAACAGAAATGCAGACGGAGAGATGAGACAAGTGTAACGAGCAAATTAGCATCAGAAATGTCACGCCCCGGAGGAAGCAGCAGAATTTTTTGGGTAAAAAACATTTATCGTTCATCAAAAGACAAACACATCACACACAATTGTTACACATACATGTTTATTTTATTACAGAAACCCACCCACACGAACAGACAGTATATAGTATTTACCAATAACAACTTATTTTTTTTCTTTCTTTTTTTTTCATAAGCAAGATGACCTCAACAAACAAACATACACACCAGAAAACCACTGGAGCCTTATTGCAATGGGAGTAGGCAGCTGTCCTGAATAGAAGTCACACTACACACCCACGTAGCTCACAGTAGACATAGACATAGAACTTCCCACGGAAGTCTAGATCTGACGACGACAAAACACCCGTCGATCTCAGTGCTACGGAACGTTTGGTGTACATGCCAGGACGTCAAAATCACTCACACCCAGGGTGGCAAACAGATTTGTAGTACTAAACTACACCACAGGTATAGCTCAACAGGTGCAGAGACAAGGGTACTCCAAAACGTATTGACACACAGCCTTCAACTGAGCAGGGATGTCCGTCAACGCTGACAAAGTTGTTATTATGACGGACTGAGTTGTATGTTACAGACGTCACAATTTTCACTATGGCTTTTACAACCCATGTGTGAGCAAACTGTTGTCCTGTATAGTGGCACCAACACCTCGACCCTTTGGACGAACTCTTCAACCCTTACCGGGACAGTCGCGATAGATAATACAGTTCAATTGATCCTCAGACAGAAAAATCAGGGGGGGGGAAAGAAACGAGTCTTAAAGAAACGAAGAGGAAATACAACGCACGATGGTAATGATTATGGGAAGGATGAGAGACGACATGACACAGACAGGACGAACCCTGGCTTTAGTATTTTCTTCTTATTACACGTATCAACTATGTAGCTTAAACTAAAACTGCATATCATTTCATTACGATATAACACAAGCGGAGTATTGGTAGAAAATCATGAAAAATGTATTTCTTGACCCAGTAGTAATCTAGTCCAGGCCAGACTTCCATGAGCTATAGGAACAACACACCATAACAAGTATTGCAACGTTGTTACCAATTTGTTCTTTTAGGTACAAATTTAGAATGGCTTCGTCCCTCTGAAGCAGGTCGTTTCTGTATACCGCGCACAGTGAATCTAGCGCATTACTAATGATCTTCTGGGACGTTCTAAACACACATTATTCTTGCTTTAAAACAACACCCCGATTGACATCTGGTATCAAATACATAAGTATTGCAGTGGCGCTACAGCTACCAGCATGCAGGAGCAATAGCTGTATGTTGCGGAGGATAGAATATTGGAAGTCAAATATATTGTTCAACAAAACAAACATGAGAGAACATCAAAATGTCATTCCTCTCGCCCTAATTAGTAGCAACCACCTTTCTAGAGTGTCTCTTCCAGTCTACATTCAACCTGATTGCCCTCCCCAACCTGATTGCCCTCCCCAACCTGATCGCCCTCCCCAACCTGATTGCCCTCCCCAACCTAATTGCCCTCAAACTGCCACCCTTTTCCAGAAGCGTTTTCAACCGTTCTCCCCCATTTTGAACGCCTCTCTACCTTTGAGTCTCCTTTCAACTAGTACTACAACACCCCTAATAAAGCAGGAATATAAATGTCTAATAATGAATAACAGAAAATGCTTATAATATAACATCTCAGGTTTTGAATATAAGGAGGAAAAACATTATACATATCTGTAGTTTACAATGACTCTTCAAACAAAAGTCTAAGTACGTCTTAATGACTATTATTACAGTAGTTGAAGTGTTTGAAGTTGTCGCGCCGACGGAAGTGTTCAAATCAACTTTTAGATTTTCAAAAGGAGACGGATACATTCACTCAAAATATCTTCATTGCAGTGGCTGTCATGATGCCTCATAATAACGGCGTCATAAAGATGTCATAACGCCGGTCGTAAAGCTCCCAACATCACTCCTCCTGCAACCGAAAGAACCCTGCTATGAAACATGAACTATTAAACATCTAACTAAGACTTAAATGTTAAGCGTTTCACGCTTTAGAACGGCCACGAGAGGCCGTAACTATGATTTGAGCTGTCGCGACCTGTTATGACAGGCATTATGGCATCCTTAGGACCATGTTATGTGCAGGTGCAGCACAACAGCCTAGAAGTCACACATCAAAGAAGAAGTTCATAGAAAAATGTAGAAGCAAATTGCATATTAACATCATTTGTCAGAGAGGTGAGTTGTAGTGTGTGTGTGTGTGTGTGTGTGTGTGTGTGTGTGTGTGTGTGTGTGTGTGTGTGTGTGTGTGTGTGTGTGTGTGTGTGTGTGTGTGTGTGTGTGTGTGTGTGTGTGTGTGTGTGTGTGTGCTGAATACTGAAAGTAAAGAACACACTGACAGTGATGCTGTTGACTTGGTCCTGTATCTCCGCTCTCTACCACTGAGAGGTATTAGCCAGGTCACTGGAAGAGATGGAACAATGAAGAAAGGAAAGGGTGTGAACGATCAATCAAAATCAATAATCAATCGTGACCTTTATCGTCCCAATTACATTGTGCGGTGGGGTCACGGAACAGCAGAACTGTAGAAAAGGAACACATACGAGAAGAAAAGAAAAAAAAGAGGTGAGAGAAGGAGGGAGGGAGAAATAGAGAGTGAAAGAGTGGGAGAGAGAGTGCTTTAATGATGCTGAAAATTGGCCCGTGACTCCAGTTCTAGCCTGTAGCTAAATCATTGCTATAGCCAGCTGTCAACTTACCTGTCCCCTTGTCCTCCCATCTCTCCCCTCCTTCTCCCTCACTGCCCTCTTCCCTCCCTCGCGCTGCCTCCGTCGTACACGCTCCCTTCCTCCTCCCCTCCACACTCAACTTCTTTTACGACCTGATATTCAAAACGTCCATCTCTGAGAGCCACACTCAGCCTGTCATCATAAAAAAGCCCTATGTGTGTGGGTGTGTGAAGCTGCAGTGCATGTACTGTATGAGTGTGTGTGTGTGTGTGTGTGTGTGTGTGTGTGCGCGTGTGCGCGTGTGTGTGTGTGTGTGTGTGTGTGTGTGTGTGTGTGTGTGTGTGTGTGTGTGTGTGTGTGTGTGTGTGTGTGTGTGAGAGAGGTGTGTGTGTGTGGTGTGTGTGTGTGCACGCACGTGTGTGTGTGTGTGTGTGTGTGTGCACGCACGTGTGTGTGTGGTGTGTGTGTGTGTGCACGCACGTGTGTGTGGTGTGTGTGCACGCACGTTTGTGTGTGTGTGTGCACGCACGTGTGTGTGTGCTTGCAAGCTACCTGAGGACTGCGTCTGTGGTCTCAGGCAGCAGCAGGGCTGCCTCCTCTCCAGAGCTGTGTCCTCCACACTGGTCGGTGTTATTCTCCTCCTCCTGCACACAGAGAGAGAGGGGGGGGGGCAGAAAGAGAGAAAGTTAAAGTGAGTGGTGAGGCATACACATGTAATAACCTGGCAATAAGGCCATAATAAGGAAATAAGGCACTGCACAGGCAGCTCTCTAAGTGCCTTTCTGAGATATACAGTTTATCGGTGACAGTTAAATGAGCCACAGACAGAAGCACTGGAGATAGCTGCATGTTATCAGCCTAAGGAAACAGCCTGGCTAATTGTACAAGAATTAGTCGTGTGTGTGTGTGTGTGTGTGTGTGTGTGTGTGTGTGTGTGTGCGTGCGTGCGTGTGTGCGTGTGCAAGTGTAAGAGCATCTGATACCGTCTCTTACCGACTCAGAGCTGTGTGTTAGGGTGTCTCCGCCCGATTGCCTGGGCAACAACAGGGGAGCGGGCTGGCTGATGACGACGCCCCCTCGGGACAGGGACCGGGACATGTCTCTGGGGGAGGAAGGAGGGGTGGAGGGGAGCAGGGAGTCAGGCTGGGCCTGGGGGTCACACAGGCTGTAGTGGGCAAGGGGGCGGGAGGAGGGGGGGGGCTGCCTGCAGGGTTGGCGGGAGGGCTGCAGGGCCTCAGGGTTCTCATCCTCAGAGTCAGACAGAGGACTGTCATGGAGGCCTGTCAGACACACACAGAGTAGAAAAAAACAGTGGTAAGTGATCGTCAGAGCAGGGCCAGGAGTTCTCCCTGACTGGGAAAAGCTCCTGGCTCTCGTCTCCACTTATCTCATGAAGTCATCTCAGATCCAAGTCAGTGTAGAAGTAGAATATCTTGTTGAGACAGCCCACAGATCAAATGAGTATCGTTGTACATGTCTCTCAGTGCTAGGGTGTTTTCCACGGTGTTAGGTGGGTTCCTTCACTCACTGGTGGAGGCGAACACCGCAGCGCTCCACTTGGCATCTGCCAAAGCCTCCCTCCTCTGTTCCACCTGACCCATGTACTCCATCAGGTCCTGTACAGAGCAGAGGAAGGCCGTCAAGAGACTCGTTTACACATAGACAAGTGTTATGCCAAGACAACTCGGGCTCATCACCAAACGGACCTCCGGGCCTCTACACCTCTTGACATGTTTAGAAATCTTAAGTCTCCGAAGTGGGCAGGGCTTAGCAGTTGCTATGGAAATGTGTCTATATGTGGAGAGGGGGAATGGTGGTTGAAGAGATGGAGTTACAAAGGTGGGGGTCTTGCCTGTTGCTCCAGCAGCAGCTGCTCCTTCTCCTTCTGGGCCACCCTCAGACTGGCCTTCAGCTCCTGGAGCTCTCTGCATGTCTCACCCAGCTGCACCTGCAGGGGGCAGTCATCAAAACAAGGAGTCACATACTTATATACACACAGCCTAGCCAGCAGCACAGCGCAAGCAATTAAAGGGACGAACGAACATGACCCAGCATGTTGGCAAAAACATGTCTCTTTAGACAGACGCTTTTATCCAAAGCGACTTAGAGTCACGCGTTCATACATTTTTACGTTAAGGGTGGCCTCGGCACCATTAAAACCACGGGACCGCAAGTGCCATGCTGTACCAACTGAGCCGTACAGGACCAACAAGGCCGAGTGGTTTTCAATACCGTACAGCACGACACATGGAATGTTAGCATCCTGAGCCGAGCCATGAGCGTGTGTGGAGAGTTGATTTTTTTTTTTCGTGTGTGTGTGTCTATTAATAGCTTGAAATGTCGTTTTGCATGTAGCCTGTGGTCTGTGGTCTGTAGTCTGTAGCCTGTGGTCTGTAGTCTGTAGTCTGTGGTCTGTAGTCTGTGGCCTGTGGTACGGTAGGTGTTAAGTCTTTACCCGGTTGCAGTCCTTCTCTCTTCCCAGCTCCACTTCCACCTTCTCTCTCTCCATCCTCTCCTCCTGAAGCTTCTTCTCTATCCGCTGCGTCTCTCCATTCAGCTTCTCCAGACGCTCTCTGGCCTTCTGCCATGGGGGGGGAGACACGCACACCGCTTAACCCAAGTCATGCAGCTGGGACATTCTGATACTTCCATTCAAAAGTTCAACCGGAGATACTGAGAAATTGTGTATCGAGAAGACGTGAATCTTTCCTAGTCGGTTGCAGCTGTCGCATATTATAGCGGGACAGAAAGAGGAGACCTTGCATACGCATCCTTTCCAGCACAGTAATGCAAATCTCTAGTTCCAATCGGAGTTGAGTATATTAGTGCGTTACAGTTGTCAGTGAGTGTTCTGTAGAGGTTGGCCTCTACAGTCACTATCATTGTGAAACGCTTTTGACTACTCGAGTAATCCAATTAATGTGATTAAAGTCCATCCATACGATGATCCTTGTCATTACCTCAGTGCTGCACTGCAGGCTCTGTCTCTCCTGGGCCCAGTGTGCTCGGGCCTCCCTCAGGGCCAGGCTGGCGTCGGCGAGCTGCAGGGTGAGCTGTGCTGCTTGGAGCCTGGCCTGGTGCAGCTCTGTCTGGCCCTGGTCCCTCTGGGCCACCAGGGCACACAGCTCTCCCTTCAGGCCCTCGGCACAACGCTCGCTGGCCCCCAGACGCTCCCGCAGGCCCCGCATCTCAGCCAGGGCGGCCTCGCTCTCCGCCTGATAGGAAAGACAAGAGGAGATGATAGTTCGGCAACAATAACAGGGTTTTCGTCAGATGACCGGTGAGGCCACGGGACATTGGGAACTTCCCTGTCACATTGTATTTGACCAACCCTGCCACTCCCTCTCTAACCGCCCATCCCTATTTCTCCAGCCAGCAAAGTTTGCCACGGTCGCTAAAATAGCCTCAATAGCCTGGTTAGACGATGATGGGTGAGAACGAGGGGCCGCAGTGGGTACTGCCATTTTCCTGTTGCATTGTGTTCTGTTCAATCCCCTACATCCCTTTTATTAACTACCCTCGGGCCCTCTGTGGGTGGTGCCAGCCTCACCTCTTTCCGCTGCGCCGTACTCAGCCTGTATGTGAGGGTGGTGATGGTGTCCCGTAGCTGCAGGGCGTGTGTGTCTCTCTGGGCCAGCGAGCTCCTCAGACCCTGGAACTCAGCAGACAGGCTCCGCAGCTCCCCCTCGGACTGCTCCAGCTTGAGCTGAGGAAGACACGTGGATGTAGGAAGAGGAAGAAGAGGGGGATGAGGGGTTTGGGATCAGACATGATGGGTGGTTAGTGTTCGGGCCCAAAATGGCTGCTGTGCTTCACCCAGGTAGCATGCTACATGTTGGTAGTGAAAACCTCCACATGTTGGTCGTGAAAAACACCACATGTTGGTAGTGAAAAACACCACATGTTGGTAGTGAAAAACACCACATGTTGGTAGTGAAAAACACCACATGATGGTAGTGAAAAACACCACATGTTGGTAGTGAAAAACACCACATGTTGGTAGTGAAAAACACCACATGTTGGTAGTGAAAAACACCACATGTTGGTAGTGAAAAACTCCACATGTTGGTAGTGAAAAACACCTCATGATGGTAGTGAAAAACACCACGTTGGTAGTGAAAAACACCACATGTTGGTAGTGAAAAAGCACTAAATAAATCCAAGCCATTATAGTACCTGCAGAACTTTCCTCTCTTTCTCCTCCTCCCTTCTTTGAACTGCTTGCTTCTTGGCCCTCTCCTTCATCCTACACACAGAGACGGGGTTCGCATTAACCAGAGAACAGCGCAAGAAAAACAGGCAGGCCGATGGACAAAGAGAGATTAAGGGAGATAAGAGGATGGAAAGAGAGAGATCAAAGAGAGAGGTTGAGGGAGATAAGAGGATAGAAAGAGAGATCAAAGAGAGATTGATGGAGATAAAGGATAGAAAGAGAGAGAGATCAAAGAGAGATTGAGGGAGATAAATGGTAGAAAGAGAGAGATCAAAGAGAGAGATTGAGGGAGATAGAGGATAGAAAAGAGAGATCAAAGAGAGAGATTGAGGGAGATAAAGGATAGTAAGAGAGAGATCAAGGAGAGAGATTGAGGGAGATAGAGGATAGAAAAGAAAGAGATCAAAGAGAGCGGTTGAGTTCCAGGGAGATAGAGAGCGTCTCTGACCTCTCCAGTTCAGTCTCTCGTTCCAAAGCCTTCAGTGCCAGGGCTTTAATGTCATCCTCCAGCTCTCTGATTCGCTGTTCGCTGGCTGCTTTCATAGTCAGTATGGAGCTCTTCTCTTGAGCCAAGGCCTCTCCTGATGCCTCCACCTCCTGTGACAGGGAGAGAGAGAATCTACATTCTATACAGAGTACATACAGTATCCCGAGACTCCTTTGTAGATGGTGAAGCACATTTGACCTGTAAATGAACTGCTCCTGTTTTGACATGTGACATAACAGTAGAATGTACATCTGGGGTTGTGATCTTGTCGTTCTACGTCAAATCGCATTTTTTTACAAAGATAAGTGCTCATGACCAGACACCGGGGCTACTTGGACATGATCAAATCCCCTTTGGCACGGACATTAATCCTGTCTTGTAATGTTACAGTACCTCCTGCCTCCTCTCCATCTCTTCCACCCTGTCTCTGCTTTCTCGCAGCTCTTCCTTCAGGTCCGCGATGTTCCTCTCCAGCTCCTCACACCCTCTGTCCCACGCCTCTCTTGCCCTCCTGTACTTCTCCCTCTCTCTCTCCTTCATCCTCTCGGCTGCCTCCCGTGCGTGGAGCAGCTCGGCTCGCTCCCGAAGACACTCTTGCAGGCGACTCTGGAAGGAGAGAGAGAAAACATTAACTGAGTGCCTAAAAGACGATCCATTTCCATCCTCTGTCTCTTTGCAATTGACTATTGATTCTCACCTCTGCCTATTCATTTCATCAACATTCGTTCACCCTCTCTATAACTGAAAGAGGATATGGACATCCCTCTACAGTACTCTCTCTCTCTCTCTCTTTCTCTCTCGCACCTGCACTCCCTCATGCCCACCTGCAGTAGCTCGGCCCTGGGTACGACCAGAAGCATGTCGGTCCCCCCCTCCTCTCCGTGGGCTCCTTCCTCCAGGGTGACCAGGTCCTCCAAAGGTTTAGGGGCGCTGAAGGTAAACCGGGAGCTGGCAGAGCACACCTCTCCCTTCCCATCCACGTACACAAACTGGTACTGCTGGGAACTGGACTTGGGCAGATAGGAGGCTGCAAGAGGGAGGAAGGGAGTTGGAGAGTGAAATGGTCAATGGATTATTGATCTAAATGTATACATGCTTATACTGTTAAAAATGTATTTATGGCCATGATTTCAGTTATGATGACATGTGCACAGTGGTGTAAAGTACTTAAGTAAAAATACTTTCAAGTACTATTTAAGTCATTTTTGGGGTATCTGTACTTTACTATCTATATTTTTTACAACTTTTACTGCAATACATTACTAAAGGAAATAATGTACATTTTTCCTGACACCCAAAAGTACTCATTGCATTTTTTCAAATTCACACACTTATCAAGAGAACATCCCTGTTCATCCCTACTGCCTCTGATCTGGCGGACTCACGAAACACAACTGTTTGTAAACTATGTCTGAGTGTTGGAGTGTGCCCCATCAGTAAATTTAAAAAACAAGACAATTGTGCCGTCTGGTTTGCTTAATATAAGGATGTCACCCCCTGACCTTAGAGATCCTGTTTATGTCTCTATTTTGGTTTGGTCAGGGTGTGAGTTGGGGTGGGTATTCTATACTCTATTATTTATATTTCTATGTTTTGGCCGGGTAGGGTTCTCAATCAGGGACAGCTGTCTATCGTTGTCTCTGATTGAGAACCATACTTAGGTAGCCTTTTTTTCCCCCCCCACCTGTCTTTGTGGGAAGTTGACTTTGTTTAGGACACATAGCCTTTAGCGTCACGGTTTGGTTCTGCATTTTCCAAATAAAGAGAAAATGTACGCTCATCACGCTGCACCTTGGTCCTCTTCAACAGCCGTGACAAAGGAATTTGAATTTATTGATACTTTTACTTCTGATACTTTACTAAATATATTTTTACCAAATACTTTTACTCAAGTAGTATCTTACTGGGTGACTTTCCCTTTTACTTGAGTTAGTTTATTAAGGTATCTTTACTTTTACTCAACTATGATGGTTGGGTACCTTTTCCACCACTGCGTGCACTGTAGATAACCAACCTCTGTGACAAGTGGGCATAATTCTGAATGTGCTTTGACTACATCAGACGCCTGTCTCCTCAGTCCTCACCACAGACGATAAATGACCGAGTCAGTGATAGCTGTTCATCTCCCTGACACAACTCAATGACACAGCTGCTCTGCTCAGCCACCGAAAGCCAGGCAATCTGTAGTCACCTCAGCTAGCATTGTCACTGAGAGGACGGAGGACACTTTATACACAGTGTAAAGTCTGCAAGCTCCTGTGCTGTAATGTTAAAAGGACGCCTTTCACTTGGTGCTCTCTATTCACTCCTGACTGCCTTATTGTAATGTGTGGTTGGTTATTCAGTCTGGTCTGGTCTTTGTACCATTGTCTCTCTCATCCTCATTACTCAACCTTCTACTTCTTAAAGGAATTCAATCAGAGTCGAACAAAGACTGGTTTAAATTCAAAACAGAGAGAGAGCAGGGAGAGAGCAGGGCGATAGCAGGGCGAGAGAGAGAATCAATCTGATCGTCTCCTTTCTGTAACATTATGTGGCTTATTGAGTCCCGTCTCTGCTTTAAATATTAGTCGCCACCCTTCAACAGGGTCATTCAATTTACTGTGAGACCAATCCAAAGTTTGAGCGTTTCCTTACAGACCTTGGCAGAGTATGAATGTTGGGAAATAAAGACCGATACCAGCAGACTGTTGAATGGTCTCACACTTTTCAATGAGTGTGGATATCTATCTTTATTTGATGACCCTGCAAGTTAATGAACTTGGGGCGGCAGGTCGTCTAGTGGTTAGAGCGTTGGGCCAGTAACCAAAAAGGTTGCTGGATTTGAAATCCTGAGCTGACAAGGTAAAAATATGTCATTCTGCCCCGGAACAAGTCAGTTAACACACTGTTCCCTGATGGGCCGTCATTGTAAATATGGATTTGTTCTTAACTGACTTGCCTAGTTAAATAAAGGTTCAATGAAAAAGAAGAAGAATGAATGTGTGTGTACTACTTTCTGAACAGTGTGAATGTTGACCAGGCACACTTTGTATGAAATAGAGGGAGGGTTCAAAGGGAGGGACTAGTACCCTGGAAGTTAACACAGCAGTTGACATCTGTGCCCTCCTGGTAGCCTTCTGGGGCCAGGGCCCAAACAAAGGTGTGGTAGTCCTTCACTGACAACCATCCCACCTGAGGGAGTCAGACAAGGGGAGAGAGACAGGGAGACATAAAAAAACACACACAAAAATATTAATATATACAGTAACATTTTTTTTTTAAACTGCTGTGCATTTCACTTGATTTCCACTCCTCGTGGTGGGTTTGTCTAATTTATCGGGTTAACCTTATACCTTGAAGAGTCCGACCCAGTCATGGCTGGCCCAGGTATGTTGCGAGCTGATGCTGTAGTGGCATTCCACGCGGCTCTGAGGGAAGTAGCTACTACCCACGTTCCTAAACTCCACTCTCCAAGCCTTCTCCATGGCAACACAATAACACTGGTGAGCACCTGTGGGGATACAGGTGTACAGGTGTGACGGAGAAAAAAATATGTACGTCACAACATTTCATTTGACAACGGCTATAATAAACACAGGTAGACACCAAACCTCAGACCTGGGTTTCAAACACTTTCAACTACATTTGATTGTGTTGTTTGGTACAACAGAACCAATAGAGTAGAGTCACAAAATGGTACACTTGGAACTTGAATCAATCACACCTCAAATAACTTCCAACTATTTTCAAGTATTTGACGAATGTACCCCGGGACCTGTTCAGATGAGCACATATGGAGAAGTAGGTGAGAGGTGACTGCTGTGAAGCTAACTGCTGAGTGAAAGAGAAAGAGTGGACTCCGGGAGTGTTTGTTCAGTGAAAGATGATCTCCTCTCAGTGACCATATGGAGGGCACGGAAAAGCATGGGGGAAGAGCACCCCCCCCCTGGGATAGTAAAATCTAGATGACAGTTAAGCCCATAACGACCATAACACATAACCACACACTACATGAAAACAACACCGAGACTATTTATTACAGCCATTGCCCAACACCTTGTTGTTATTGTACACCACTCTGTTTCTACTTTACCTTTATTTAACGAGGCAAGTCAGTTAAAGAACAAATTCTAATTTCAATGACGGCCTAGGAACAGCGGGTTCGCTGCCTTGCTCAGGTGTAGAACTACAGATTTTCTTTAGCTTGTCCATTCGGGATTTCGATCTAGCAACCTTTCGGTTACTCGTCCACACCCGCTAACCACTAGACTACCCTGCCGTTCACTCCAGTCACGTGTCGACATACGTGTAGACCTACCGTTCACTTCTTGTTTCAACATCAACAGCCACCTGGGACTAGTATCCAGGCATAGACACAGTAGCCAACAAAATATGCATTTGATATCTTTCACTATTGAACTGGCAGGGATAAATGATGACAGGTGTCAGTCTAAATCCCTGTAATACAATGCAACCTCTAACTAAATTAAGAGCATTGTATTAAAACAACTGCATGGCGCATTAGGCCTATATCTAACATTTCTGGCTAACATATGATCCATATTACTTAGCTTACAAAAGTGTAAATAGTGAGAACTCTTGAGAAAGTGTATGAGGTAATAACACGTTCATAAACCATGTATAACGCATTAATAAGCACAACACACACAACGTGCAGCCGTCAGTCCACTTGACACGAGCATTAATTAATGTTTGTGTTCTGTTTATTTTGTTAGAAATGAGCAAAAGCCCACAAACAATACAATATGTGGTAATAAACGACTCATTCTATTATATAACTAAAATATCTCTGAACGTCAAAAAAAAAAATCAAATTACACCGCACGGGAAAATAATGTTCAAATTACACCGCACGAGATTCGTGTCAAGACAAGGCCCACTAGCCTAGCAGCTGCAGTCTCCAGTGTGCGCAATAATAGACTCCAGTGGGAAAAGAAACCCACGTTGTGTGCGCGACTCCCTTGATGCGCAAAAGCCAATAATCAGGACCATCGGGACCGTTAACCGATCTCGCCGCAGTGTAATGTATTAAAGAAAAGGTGTGCACCGTTAACAAATACCTGTACCAAATAGGACAATTTGCTCGTTTTCCTTTGTGTTCGTTTCTGCATAGGGAGAACCCTACGCAGATACAGATCGTCAGAGTTTATTTGACTGAAACTCACCTTATTCTGATCTGTTTGCTCTGCAGATTGTCCAATTGATCCGTCCCTATTTCGATTAAAGGCAGACAAAGTCCATCCGTGTCAGAAAACGATTCAACGTTTTTTAAAGATGCACAACGATGTCTCTTCGCTCTCAGCTGTTCCACTAACCTACAACAATAACAAAAACACACGCATCACAGTGGTGGTGGGTTTTGCTGTATTATGGGAACTGCTGTTCTTTATAGCTGGATGAAGCACAGATCTGAAGCTAGAAATTATAGGAGGAAAACTACAACCCCCGAACATAGAGGAGACGCTTGAAGGTCGGGATACGGGAAATCGCGTTCTGTAATTTGATGATTTTCCGCGTCCATGGCTGGTTCATATTCTTTTCTCGCCGATTGTATTACACACGCACTCTCATTGGTCATGTCATGGCCTTAATATAAACGGACCTATTATAAAGCGCGACGTCATTGATGCGCAGCGAAAAACAACTCATCAGGTTTAATATGAATTGCTTTTGATGCGAGCAACCCTAATGCATTGCATTTGCGACAACAACAAAATGTCAAATTGCTGTAATACTGTCTATCATAGCTGCCTGCTCCCAATATGGTCTTGTTTAGTCCTTTTAAAATGAGTAGGCTTTGATTTACTTGCCCATCTCCAGGAAAAACAGAACTCTTAATTCACTCGTGAGTGACACTTGAGCATGGCTTGCATGCCAACATTGGCAGATGAACAGACATGACAAACGTAGGAGAGGTAGTGTTACATGACAACACTCCATTTGGGATGGAGTGCTAGCATACTATAATAAGCATCTCTCTCTCTCTCTCTCTCTCTCTCTCTCTCTCTCTCTCTCTCTCTCTCTCGTGTGAACATGTGTTGACAGTATATTCTGCTTATACACTGTCATAGCCTACTTATTAATGTTTAGAAATATTAGATATGCATGTTTGTAAAAATAGTGGACCCTGAGTAGCCAAGGCAGATGTATACTCCCCACCTACAACCAGCAACTCAAGAGGGAGCCACCAACACAGAATAGTGAGGTGCTGGACGGAGGAGGCAGACTCAATGCTGCAGCACTGTTTTGACAATACTGACTGGAATATGTTCGAAGGTTCATCCACCTAGGACTCATCCATAAACATTGAGGAATACACATCGTCCGTCACAGGCTTCATTAGGAAATGTGTTTTTGATGTTGTACCCACAATAACAATCCGGACATACCCCAACCAAAATCCCTAGATGAACAGAGGAATCCGTACCATGCTGAGAGCCCGTACTGAAGCATTCAATGTCAGCAGAACAAACTCAGATTACTAAATGGCAAGTAACGTGTACAATGATGAGCAGATACGAGCTCCGTCAATCCATTAGGTGCGTAAAAAGACAATACAGACTCAAACTGGAATTGATGTTCGACTCGCGACGCATATGGAAAGGACTACAGACTATCACAGACTACAGAGGTAAATCCAGCTGCCCACCGAAGCCTACCCCGAGACAAGCTTAACACATTGTATGCTCGCGTCGAGGCAGCCAATACTGAGCCATCCAGGAGGACTCTCGCTGCTCCGGACGACCAGGTGCTTTCCCTCTCCAAGGCTGACATGAGAAAAACTCTTAAAAAGCGTGACTACTCACAAAGCCGCCGGCCCAGATGGTATCCTTGGCCACGTCCTCAGAGTGTGTGCTGACCAGCTGGATGGTGTCTTCCCGGACATCTTCATCCTGTCCCGGGCTGTAGTCCCCACCTGCTTCAAGGAGACCACCCTCGTCCCAGTGCCCAAGAAAAACAAGGTGGCATGCCCAAATGACTATCGCCCTGTCGCACTCACTCCGGTCATCATGAAGTGCTTCGAGAGGCTGACATCCCACTCCACTGGAGCCTCTCCAATTTGCCTACCGCTCCATCAGATCCACGGAGGATGGCA
Organism: Oncorhynchus masou masou; assembly: GCF_036934945.1. Taxonomy (NCBI): domain Eukaryota; kingdom Metazoa; phylum Chordata; class Actinopteri; order Salmoniformes; family Salmonidae; genus Oncorhynchus; species Oncorhynchus masou. The sequence continues at coordinate 37,221,300 of NC_088244.1, read as the reverse complement.
TTTCCATCTCTAGTCACATGGCCATGACACATCTGGACAAGAGGAACACCTATGTGAGAAGGCGGTTCATTGTCTACAGTTCAGCATTCAACACACAGGGGGTTGGTGGCACCTTAATTGGGGAGGACGGTCTCATGGTAAGGGGGCAGACCCCAGGGGCAGAGGGGCAGACCACAGGCTGTGAGGATTGGCAACAACACCTCCTCAACACTGACTCTTAACACAGGGACCCCCCCGGCCGCGTGGCTTTGCAAGGCCCCAAGTCCATCATCAGGTCTACGGACGACACCCTAGTTGTTGTCCTGATAGCCAACAACAACGAGTCAGCCTATAGGGAGGAGATGAGTGAACTGGTATTGTGGTGCCAGGACAACAACCTCTCCCTCAACGTCATCAAAACAAAGGAGTTAATTGTTGACTTCCGGAAGCAGATCCACATCAACAGGACTGCAGTAGAGAGAATCAGCCGTTTTCATTTCCTCTGAGGACTTGACATGAACTAAGGCGGCTGAAGAGATGTGGAATGCCAACCAGGTGCTCTTCAAATACTACCGCTGCACCACTGAGAGCATCCTGAAAGGTTGCATCATGGCCTGGTTCAAGAATTGCTCCGTCCACAGCCACAAGGCCCTCCAGTGGGGGGTGAAGACGGCCCAGTACAACACTGGGACCCTAGTCCCACACATCCAGGAGATCTGCTCACCTTAGCACACATGCACTCACTCACCCACACAGACATACACACACCCACACAGACATACAATGCATTCGGAAAGTATTCAGACCCCTTCTCTTTTTCCACATTTTGTTAGATTATAGCCTTATTCTAAAAATGTATTAAATAATTGTTTTTTTCCTCATCAATCTAAACACAATACCCCATAATGACGCAGTGAAAACAGGTGTTTAGACATTTCTGCAAATGTATTACAAATAAATACAGAAATACCTTATTTACATAAGTTTTCAGACCCTTTGCTATGAGACTCGACATTAAGCTCAGGTGTATCCTGTTTCCAGTGATCCTCCTTGAGATGTTTCTACAACTTGATTGGAGTCCACCTGTGATAAATTCAATTGATTGGACATGATTTGGAAAGGCACACACCTGTCTACATATAGATCCCACATGAGGTTGAAGAAATTCCCTGAAGAACTCCGAGACAGGATTGTGTTGAGGCATAGATCTGGGGAAAGGTATCAACAAATTCCGCAGCATTGAAGTTCCACAAGAACACAGTGAAAGAAGTTTGGAACCACCAAGACTCTTCCTAGAGTGGGCTGCCCGGCCAAACTGAGCAATTGGGGGAGGAGGTCCTTGGTCAGGGAGGTGACCAAGAACCCGATGGTCTCTCTGACAGAGCTCCAGAATTCCTCTGTGAAGACGGGAGTACCTTTCAGAAGGACAACCATCTCTGCAGCACAGCAGCAATCAGGCCTTTATGGTAGAGTGGCCAGAAGGAAGCAAATCCTCAGTAAAAGGCACATGACAGCCCACTTGGAGTTTGCCAAAAGGTACCTAACGGAGATTCTCTGGTATGATGAACCAAGATTGAACTCTTTGGCCTGAATGCCAAGCATCACGTCTGGATGAAACCAGGCACTGCTCATCACCTGGCTAATACCATCCCTACGGTGAAGCATGGTGGTGGTAGCATCGTGCTGTGGGATGTTTTTCAGCGGCAGGGACTGGGAGACTAGTCGGGATGGAGGGAAAGATGAACAGATCAAAGTATGGAAAGATCCTTAATGAAAATCTGCTCCAGAGTGCTCAGGACTTCAGGCTGGGGCGAAGGTTCACCTTCTAACGACCCTATGCACACAGCCAATGCTGTTATTTGTAATACATTTGCAAAAATTTCTAAAAACTTGTTTTTGCTTTGTCATTATGGGGTATTGTGGGTAGATTGATGTGGGGAAAAACGATTTAATACATTTTAGAATAAGGCTGTAACACAACAAAATATGGAAAAGTGAAGGGGTCTGAATACTTTCTGAATGCACCAATTATGATTGGTAAATACTACACAATTTAAAAACTTGCCCCTCAACACATGTATTTATGCTGCAATAGTTTATGTGTCAGGGGTCTAGGGTCAGTCTGTTATATCTGGATTATTTCTCCTGTCTTATCTGGTGTCTTGTGTGAATTTAAGTATGCTCCCTTTACTTCTCTATCTCTCTCCCTCCCCTCCCGGAATACCTCAGCCCAAGGACCATGACTCAGGACTACCTGGCCTGATGACTCCTTGCTGTCCCCATTCCACCTGGTCGTGCTGCTGCTCCAGTTTCAACTGTTTTGCATGCGGCTATGGAACCCTGACCTTTTCACCGGACGCACTACCTTGTCCTGGACCTGCTGTTTTCGACTCTCTCTCTCTAAACCTCACCTGCTGTCTCTAACTCTGAATGATCGGCTATGAAAAGCCAACTGACATTTACTCCTGAGGTGCTGACCTGTTGTACCCTCTACAACCACTGTGATTATTATTATTTGACCCTGAAGGTCATCTATGAACGTTTGAACATCTTGGCCATGTACTGTTATAATCTCCACCCGGCACAGCAAGAAGAGGACTGGCCACCCCTCAGAGCCTGGTTCCTCTCTAGGTTTCTTCCTAGGCTCCTGGGTTTCTGTATAGCACTTTGTGACATCGGCTGATGTAACAAGGGCTTTATAAATAAATGTGATTGATTGATTGATTAAATATTAGACTCTAAATTGTGCCTTCCTGTATTATATTTATGCTCAAGTGTTTATTCTATTCTACTGAGCCATTTACTTTATGTTCGTATTCTTGTCTTTTCTTATTTCTTATTGTTGTTGCATTGTCATCAAGGAACCTGCCAGTAAGCATTTCATTGGACGCTGTATACCATGTGTATCCCATACATACGACTAATCAAACATGAAACTTTAAACTAAAGTAGGCTTGCAAAACGCTCTTCAAGTGCAAACGGGTTTATTTGAAATACGGTAATGCATGATGTCCACATGTAAGCTACAGTAAATGATGACACGGCCAAACTCATGTTACTTACAAGAATCCAAAGAAGGTCTTACTTGAATACACTTTTCAAGGTCATTTAAAAGCTACATCTAAATGCCGTATGACATGGCAGAGCTCACATGCTACAGGGGGTTCCACAGTTGGTAAATCCACGATGGGAAGTGTGTAAGTACATACTGTGCGAGAAGGGTGGAGAATTGTGATGGCGCCACGTGGTCCCAGTACAATCTGCTTCCGTAGACACCAGATGGCAGTGTACTTCAACCAAACCGTCTGAGTGAACCTTCCAGAGCCTCCACTCTCAGTTGACGTAGACACAAGCCAGATGCCTTCGCCATGCCTGGTTCTGTCTGTTCTTGCATGTCAGAACTGGAAATTGTCAGCTCACAGCTGGAATGATGGGAAATGTTGATATGTTGATATGTTGTATAAAGAAAATGAGCAAAGTGTTATTTCACTTTAACCAAACACCGTAGGCACGTTCAAATGATGTCACAGCACATGGTGCCCCGGACTTCATTGTCTTCTGACAGGTGACATCACTCCTACAAGAACCTGTAATCGTTTTTTACCTCCTACTGCATTTTAATGTCACATGAACAACACCAGCCCACTCGTCAGAGGGTTGGTCGCTTGATGTGAACCCATTGCAGCGATCCAAATAAGGTGGTCATTAGCAGTTCATTGTTTGCAGACATACAGTGTACTGCATGAGAGTAGCCTATAAAGAGTGTGTTAAGATGGGTTTTAACAAGAGTGGAGTTGGGTGTCACGTACACACACACACACACACGTTTTGTCGGACAGATTGTTACAGACCTTGCTGGATCATGCCCAGGCTTCTGACTGCAGGTCCAGCTGCCAGGCTGTCTCACATCAAAACTCTCTCTCTTCGCCACACCCTCCTTTCCTCTCCTTCACCCCCTCTCCAATTCTTTTTTTTATTGATTTATTTTTTATAGAATCAATATTGAGAAGTTGTGTGGATGCCCGGGTGGAGAATTGTGGCCTGGTGTTGATTTGCCTTTTTTTCCAGTATAGAGACTTACCTGGTCAAGGGTATCCTGGTTATTTCATTGCAGCAACCCAACACAACATGACCACTGTGATGTTATTTTGGCCTCTATGTGTCTAGTAGTACACTGTCTAGTGTCTACTGTCCGCCGGACTGGTAAGAGATGGCCGTTGGATGTACATGTCGCCTGCAACATGCAGTAGCTTGCAACCTTTTCTAGAATACTTCTGCATTTGATGTGTTTTGAGCAGCGGTGGATGACTGACTAGGTGACAGAATAGTTAGAAGATATTCAAAGCTGGGTGACACCCCACAACAGAGAGCTTTAGACACACAAGGGTAGCAGTTAAATAATAAAAATCAGTGAGGGGGGGGTCAGGGAGTAACCAATAAGGGTTATATAATAATTTAGTTGAGCAAAGGCACTGGAAGGGTAGAGGACAAAGAAAGGAGGATAAGAGAGGATAAGTGACTGAAAGGAGGGCAGAACAGGGGAAGGGAGGGAGGGGGGATGGCGGAGGAGGAAAGGACAGGATAAGTGATAGACAGAGCCACTGAGATGAGAGCAAAACAGGGGGAGGGAGTGGGAGGTGGAGGAGAGGAGAGGAGTGGGGGATGGACGGACGGTGGGTGGGTGGGTATTTAGTATGCACGGCCGAGCTGCCCCATCTGCCTAGCGCAGCAGCCCTACATCGTATAACTGTCCTGCGGCCTCCCAGACACATAAAGAATGCCTCACATTTGATGTAATTCCGCAAAATTAATGACAGCTTTACTTCACTATGGGCCGTGAGGGAATGATTAGTGTTTGATCGGCCATCTGATCAGACACTGGCCATGCCTGAGCGGAGCTGGAAGTGAGGAAGATGGAAGAGGGGAAACACACGCGAGATGCCGCTGGCAATGACACACAGACACACAACACACGCCAACACCTCCCCTGTACCCCTGAGTTCCCTGGTCTGGCTCCCCCTCCAACACTGACTGGCACAGAACCACCACCTCATTACACTACACACCCACATACAGGACAGGACAATCCCCAAGTCCCCTCTCTCTCTCACACTCTGCTCTGCTGTGGTCCGTGTGATCCAAATAAACACCCACTGAATGGCAGGAGGAGGCAGCTAGGATGCAGCTCCCACAGGCATAGTGATTGGGGGCCCTCTCTGCAGTTTTTACATCGCTCTAGACGGGCTGTGCTTTGGCTGCCCTGCGCTGCAGTATTTCAAGGCAAAGTGGGCCAACAGGCAGCAGGCATTCAATTTAGACAAGCCTGAGGTCGAACTCTGGCCCCTTTAACAAGATATGCTTTATTGCAGTTGTGATTGGAATTGGGTGTTCGTTTTTTTAAAAGAGATCGGGAACGGATTGGGAATTTGAGAGGAGAAAATAAATTGATAACCCTTCTCTTCCCTTCCTTTATTCCTCCCCTCCCCCATCCTCCCTCCTCCCCCTTCTTCTGGGCTGCCTGCTTTTACAAGCGAACGGGGGGGGGAATAAAGGAAGGGAAGAGAAGGGTTATCAATTTATTTTCTCCTCTCAAATTCCCAATCCGTTCCCGATCTCTTTTAAAAAAACGAACACCCAATTCCAATCACAACTGCAATAAAGCATATCTTGTTAAAGGGGCCAGAGTTCGACCTCAGGCTTGTCTAAATTGAATGCCTGCTGCCTGTTGGCCCATACTGCCTGCTTTTACAAGCGAACGGGGGGGGGGGGGGGGCATTCCGTTTTTACAAGTGAGCCGGCGCATCTCGGTGTGCTCGGGGCATTAAAACCAAAGCCGTCTTATCTGTGCAGAGCGTTCGAGGCTCTACGTTAGAATGCTGTTGTGTCCAGCCACTAGGCTCGTGTGGGCTTTTATGTAACGCGGTGCAGTCAGGAATCCAGTGGATAAATTCCACTGAGCTCATAGATAAACTAGTGATTGAGGGTGTGGGGTGGTGGTTGGTTGGAGGAACGCTGTAGGTAGGGTTAGAACTGGGGGATGGGTGGTGGCGGTGACAACATAGCAAGGCCAACATTTAGTGACATGATTTACACTACAGTATTTCACATCAAATAAACAAACTTGCCTTTCTATGAATTGGTTGTATTGTGAAGTAGACATTTGGTTTGTGAAAGTCATTGTTATTCGTGTCTATTCTGAATTCCAAATGGCTAAGTTAATTTCCCATCTGACTGTCGGGCTCAGTCCAGACTCCGACCAGGCATTGAAGGGCCTGAGCTATGCCAGCACAGATTGGTGGACAGATCGGCGTTCCAACTCTGTGATTGGATATAGCTTTGGAATATTCCAAATGGTTGTCCATTATAATAAATGACTGTGGAAAAAGACCACTAGAGATAATAAAAATGGCACTCCCTCCTCGCATCTGTTTTGATGCTGCCTGGGCCGACAACATTTCCGCTCTACTTCAGTTCTCTTCTTGTTCATTATCCTCTCTTTTTTTTTAAACGTTACATTGCTGACATCCTTCTTTTCCATTTTTGCGTGCCCCACTATCACTCTCTCTTTCCATAATGGTCGTATGTCTTTCATTTAAACCTCTCCCTCTCTCTCTTCCCCACTCCCCTCCCTCCCTCTCTCTCTCTCTCTCTCTCTCTTTCGCTCCACTTTCCCCTTCTCCTCCACCTCTCTCTTCTCTCTTCTTTCCTTCTCATTTTATATTTTTGGCTGAGCCGAAGACCTTTTCTCAGCGCAGTGACCTTTCTGGTTTTAAATGAAGCCCCACTGCGGCATGTCTCTCTTCATAGACCGCCAGTTACGAGCCTTCAGAGGACCGCAAAAGAAAGAAGAAAAAACGATTCGGATGAAATGGCCCCTTTAAAAAGCTCTTCCAAATTCCTTTTACATTTTTCTTCCCATCTCCCCCCCCTCTCATTAATATTCACACTAATGAGGAGTGTCCTAAAGAGCAGGCTTCGGAAAATGTGAGACGCACACACACACACACACACACACACACACACACACACACACACACACACACACAGGCGCCCACACACAAACACACACGTGCGCTCATAAACACGTTGACGCACACGCACACACACACACACACAGGCGCCCACACACAAACACACACGTGCGCTCATAAACACGTTGACGCACACACACACACACACACACACACAGGCGCCCACACACAAACACACACGTGCGCTCATAAACACGTTGACGCACACACACCGCTGCTTTATTACTGATGGATTTGAAGAGATTTATTCAAAGTGGGCAACCAAAGACAGTTACTTGATTGGTGGTTTTACTAGAAAGATGCCTTTTTTTATACCTAGTAGCAGCCATTTAGATTAGACCACGGTTCAAATCAATACAGCCCCTTGCCCACCTTTGTTGTGCACTATCCACTGTATACATAGTGTGTAGGATGACTTGGGATGTCAATGAGGTGATGCGTTAATTCACATTTCTTTGCCATACAGATCCCCTCTAAATCCCAGCTGCTGCGGACGGAGAGGTGCGTTATATGGACCTTGTATGGGCCTGTAGTCCCATTGTTCTTTTGTACACAACAACAACGTCTTCCTAACTTTGTTTTGGAAAATGGGAACTGTCTGGATGTGTCTCAGTTAGCCAAATTGTGCTACAGAGCTGTCAATTTAATCGAAACAACACGGAGCTACGCTGTGCTGTGTCTGTTGATCCAGAGCTGCTATCAGGGCATACCTGCTCATTACACCTCTATAAAACCCTGTTGGTCTGAGAATGCAATGGCAATTACAGGGAATGATTAGAGCAATTAAGTTCTAGAGGGAGGGCTGAGGGCAGGGATGGAGCCTTCACCCGCTACCTTGGGCCTCATGGGGAGAGTAGCCTGTGAGTGTGCGTGTGTGTGTGTGTGTGTGTGTGTGTGTGTGTGTGTGTGTGTGTGTGTGTGTGTGTGTGTGTGTGTGTGTGTGTGTGTGTGTGTGTGTACACTACCTACCTTGTTCATCCTCTCAACTTTCTCCACGTCCAGAAAGTTGACCTGCAGAGAAAACGAGAAAGTGATTGTATAGATTTGAACTTTGAACTGCCTTTAAACAATATAACTAAAGAGTGTAACCTGGGTAAGAAAGTGTGGAGCTCGTGAAATGGCGAAAGATTGACTTGAGACAGTAAAATTAACATGTGTGTTACTTTTAGGCCATTGCCAATGTTTTAAAATATAATGAACCACAGCCTGCCCTAAACCTTTCCTCAAAAGCAAAACCACAGTCACAAGACCTTCACAAGATCACACTGATCAAGTGTGTGTGTGCGCGCGTGTGTGTGTGTGTGTGTGTGTGTGTGTGTGTGTGTGTGTGTGTGTGTGTGTGTGTGTGTGTGTGTGTGTGTGTGTGTGTGTGTGTGTGTGTGTGTGAGTGTGTGTGTGTGTGTGAGAGAGATATCATGTGATATCCTGTTGTCACAAACCACAAAGATTGTGGTATAGTGTAAGTGTCCTGTGGGAGGGGGTGTTAAAGAATGTTGAAATAGTCCCATGACTAAGAAAAAATGTATACTTTATCCCTCTTGTGTGTGTGTGTGTGTGTGTGTGTGTGTGTGTGTGTGTGTGTGTGTGTGTGTGTGTGTGTGTGTGTGTGTGTGTGTGTGTGTGTGTGTGTGTGTGTGTGTGTGTGTGTGTGTGTGTTCAGGCAGTGTAGGGGCCAAGTCCTCAGCAGGAGCTCAATTGCAGCTGGAATATACAGTACCAGTCAAAAGTTTGGACACACCTACTCATTCCAGGACTTTTCTTTATTTTTTAAAACTATTTTCTACATTGTAGAATAAAACTATGAAATAACATATGGAATCATGTAGTAACCAAAAAAGTGTTAAACAAATGAAAATATATGTTATATTCGAGAATCTTTAAAGTAGCCACCCTCTGCCTTGATGACAGCTTGGCACACTCTTAGCATTCTCTCAACCAGCTTCATGAGGAAGTCACCTGGAATGCATTTCAATGAGCAGGTGTGCCTTGTTAAAAGTTCATTTGTGGATTTTTTTTCCCTTCTTAATGCGTTCGAGCCAATCAGTTGTGTTGTGACAAGGCAAGGGTGAATTACAGAAGTTAGCGCTATTTGGTAAAAGACAAAGTCCATATTATGGCAAGAACAGCTCAAATAAGCAAAGAGAAACAACATTCCATCATTACTTTAAGACATGAAGGTCAGTCAATCCGGAAAATGTTCAGAACTTTGAAAGTTTCTTCAAGTGCAGTCGCAAAAACAATCAAGCGCTATGATTAACCTGGCTGTCATGAGGACCGCCACAGGAAAGGAAGACCCAGAGTTACCTCTGCTGTAGAGGATACGTTCATTAGAGTTACCTGGCAGTCATGAGGACCGCCACAGGAAAGGAAGACCCAGAGTTACCTCTGCTGTGGAGGATAAGTTCATTAGAGTTACCTGGCTGTCATGAGGACCGCCACATGAAAGGAAGACCCAGAGTTACCTCTGCTGTGGAGGATACGTTCATTAGAGTTACCAGCCTCCGAAATTGCAGCCCAAATAAATGCTTCACAGAGTTCAAGTAACTGACACATCTCAACATCAACTGTTCAGAGGAGACTGGGTGAATCAGGCCTTCATGGTCAAATTGCCTCAAAGAAACCAATACTAAAGGACACCAATAATAAGAAGAGACTTGCTTGGGCCAAGAAACATGAGCAATGGACATTAGACCAGTGGAAATCTGTCCTTTGGTCTGATGAGTCGAAATTTGAGATTTTTGGTTCCAACCGCTGTGTCTTTGTGAGATGCAGAGTAGGTGAACAGATTATCTCTGCATGTGTGGTTCCCACCGTGAAGCATGGAGGAGGAGGTGTGATGGTGTGGGGGTGCTTTGCTGGTGACACTGTCTATGATTTATTTTGAATTCAAGGTACACTTAATGAACCAGCATGGCTACCACAGCATTCTGCAGCAATACGCCATCCCATCTGGTTTGCGCTTAGTGGGACCTTCATTTGTTTCCAACAGGACAATGACCCAACACACTTCCAGGCTATTTGACCAAGAAAGAGAGTGATGGGGTGCTGCATCAGATGACCTGGCCTCCACAATCACCCGACCTCAACCCAATTGAGATGGTTTGGTATGAGTTGGACCGCAGAGTGAAGGAAAAGCAGCCAACAAGTGCTCACCATATGTGGGAACTCCTTCAAGACTGTTGGAAAAGCATTCCAGGTGAAGCTGATTGAGAGAATGCCAAGAGTGTGCAAAGCTGTCATCAAGGCAAAGGGTGGCTACCGTGTAAGAATTTGTTTAACACTTTTTTGGTTACTACATGATTCCATATGTGCTATTTCATAGTTTTGATGTCTTCACTATCACTCAACAATGTAGAAAATAGTACAAATGCAGAAAAACCCCAGAATGAGTAGGTGTGTCCATGCTTTTGACTGGTACTGTAGGCCTCGTACAAAAACAGAGCAGGAACAGGGACATGCCTGTGTGAGCACGCACACAGACAAACACACACATACACACAAACTGTTCCAGGCAAAGAGCAAAGACACACACCGTGATGCTGATCCACACTCACACCTGTAAAAACAAACACCGACTGTGGAGAATGTATTTTCCAGGTTGTATTCAGAAGTTATGTAATAGAGGCCCTTCTTGTCTCTGGACGAAGTTCGCACTACTGGCTTTACGGCAGTAGGGAGATAGCTGAATTTAAACGTGTTAGTTCAGACACACATTTTCCATTCCCGAGATTCGACCTCGTAAAATTCCCACCATCACCCCTGAACCCCAGACACACAGAGCACGGAAAACAGAGACCGAGTGGAACATTTACAACAAGCTGTGGCTCCTGTGGAAATATACAGCAAAAAAAAATCTGAGCTCCTCCTTTATTTTAAGTTCTCTAATGATTTGATCGTCTACTGAAGATAAGTATTTAAGTATTAAAACAATTACAACAATCCACATGCTGTGTTTAGTGTGAAGGGAGAAAAGTTTCAATATCTAATATTTCCATCTATATCAAACAGCAAACAAGGTTCCTTATAGAATATTTCAATCAACGGAACACATTTTCAAATGACAGGCAAGGTTTCTAGATGTCCCGCCCACACACACACATCGTCTTGGTAAGCCTAATGAATTATGGGCTAGCCCAGTTAAAGCATGTACGGTATTACCTTACCTTGTCCTGGTTGTCTATTAATCATTGATCTCATCGGGCTGGTTCCCTCACTCTTCCTCCCTTCCCCCCTCTCCTCCCCTCACTCCCACTCGCACCCTTCTCCTCCACTCTCCCCTCCCCTCTCTCCCACTCGCACCCTTCTCCTCCACTCTCCCCTCCCCTCTCTCCCCCTCGCACCCTTCTCCTCCACTCTCCCCTCCCCAAGGGACTATGTCACACTCCAGTCCCCATCAGGGTTGGGCTCAATTTAGAATTTTGGAATCCACTCCTATTCAACTCATGAGATGAAATTCGAACTGAATTGAATTCCGTGCGATTCAAATAAACTCCATGTTCAATGACTCTCCCAGGTTACACTTCCAGATACAAAATATACCCCCGTTCAAGGGTGTTTCTTTTAACTTTAGTGCTTAGAATAGTCTAATTATATTTCCACCAAACATTTAATTTGCGTGGCTTTTTCTTGAAGGGCTCAGGGTCAAGATGAGGGCTACACTAATTTGTTCTACGAGATATACTATATTCCCCATATTGAAGGAAATGTCAGTGTTTCATGAAATATAAATAAGAATATTCGTAGACAGGTTTTGTTTTCCTTGATCGTTCATTTTAAGTTTGTCCTGAGTATCAATTGTTTCAACAATATGTTATATGCATGTATATAACGATATGTTTGATGTTTTATGTACGAGATGCATGTTTGTATAGACTACACCTAATAAAGAATAGAACAGGCATTTTCATTTCATTGAATTGAACTGAATTCATATTCGAATTGCAAATCCGTATCCTGTTAACTACCTCAATTCAAATTCAATTCCAATTCAAGAATTGAATTGGAATTGATGAGACATTCTCGATTCAATTCTTAATTGAGCCCAACTCTGGTACCCATGGGTGTATGTCTGGGCTTTGGACGCTGTATGTCTGGGCTCTGCCATGCTCATCTAGGGTGTGATGGAGAGAGGAGAGGAACGGAGACGAGAAACCAGGTTATACATCTGATTTCAGTGAGCTGAGTCGAGCTGGGTTCAGTGTAGTTTGCTCTAAGGGACCTCACATACACTGCACACTATGCATAAATCTTTACCTCACTGTACAGGTCACCAAATGTCACCAAACATACAGTAGCTTCAATTAACACGATACTGCTTCTCTTACTGCTGTGAATATCAACGCGTGAGCTCACAAGTGGCGCAGAGGTCTAAGGCACTGCGTCTCATTGGTTTGAATCCAGGCTCTATCACAACCGGAAGTGATTGGGAGATCCATAGGGCTGCGCACAATTGACCCGTTGTTTGGCTGGTGTAGGCCGTCATTGTAAATAAGAGTTGATTCTTAACTGACTTGCCTTGTCAAATAAATGATCTGTGTATAGCCGCTTTCCATGTTGTTTAGTTTTGTTTGGATGCTTTTTGTGTTATTGCTCTGCGTGCTAATGGTTTATTGTCATGTGTTGCAAAGTATGTGCTCATTGTCCGTTTGTTTTTACATTTTGCGCGTTTTTAATAACATGCATAGGGGCTATCGGAAAAAAACGTCACTTTAACTGAAATGTTGATTATTGTGCACTGTCCCTGCAACAAATAAACGTAACAATATTAACAAAGTAAGACTGCTTTTCACGCAGACAACCATTTTACACGTGTACGCCTAAGCTCACGTGTTGACAGTAAACGGTGTGATTTACGGTGAAACGCTGAGGGATGGCTGTTTAGTGGCTGTATAGCGGTGGCTGTAATGAGTGATTACGAACGTGAGATTGACGAATAATGGTTGTAGAGTAAACGCGGTGCTGAAAGCTGCAGCTCCCGATAACACGGTTGAGGGTAACGTGGCGATGGGTTGATTAATTGGGTTGGTAAGAAATAAAGGGTAAAGCCTGGTGAGTTAGGGTTGTGGGCTAGAATACGAATGAGGGGTAGGACTTGGGAAAGCAGTGCAATTGTGTGTGTTGATTGGGACATGTTTGTCTGTTTCACAAACTGGTAAAAAAAAATGTAATGTTGCCTGTAGAGTCGGGAATGGTGAGAAAAGCTGGGTAGCAATCATGCTGATTGACTATGATGTCAGACTTGATGAGGAGGAGATCAGTATGCTGTGTCGTGCTGATAAAGTATGTGGCAGCCTCTCACGACTCCCGTGTGAATACTGGTCCTCTGTAGCTCAAGTTGGTAGAGCAATGCCAGGATGGCGAGTTCGATTCTCAGGACCACCCGTACGTGAGATGTATGCAAGCACGACTGTAAGTGTCTTCGGATGAAAGCCTATGCTCCTTCAGAACCCCAGAAGTCCCCATCCCAGTCCAGACTGCAAAGCAGTGATGTGCTGGACTTGTCTTGCTTCCTTATAGCCATACATGTATCTGTCTGTGTAATACCGCTCCATACGCACAGAAGACACTGCGCGCTCCCTTTCCTTATCTGAGAAATACGCGTTTTTACAGAGTTTGAGCAATAAAAAGCCAGGAGCAGATAGCCTATAAATCTGGCCATAAAAATGTTGAGTTGTCAGTGGTGCCATCAGCTATCAATCGTGCATCGTGGCAGGCTGATGAAGGGGAAATAGGTGATAAAAAATAGCATTTTAGGGAGATTATGTCCAGTCTTCCATTTGCAAAGTGCTGCAGCGGCATCAGGGCAGAATCTTAATCATTGGTTGGCTGGTGAGGGTGGTGTTGATGGCGATGGGTGGATGGGTGGATGGGCAGGGGAGGGGGCTCTGTCTTGGTGTTAGAGAAGGAGGAAGAGTGGAAAAGAGGAGGAGGGGGGCACTGGCTGATGAGGCTGAGGAAGGAGGAGAGAAAGAGGGAGGAGTATGAGAGGGAGACAGAGGGCAGGAGAGAGGGAGAGGGCAGAAAGAGAGAGAGAGGGAGATAGGGCGAGAGAGAGAAGAGCGTGGGGGGAGAAGGGAACAGCGTTGTAGAAAATTATACAACTAGCATAAATCACTTCTACACTCCCGTTTTTTCTCTCCTTCAATCTTTTATCTCTCTTTCTCTCTCTTTATCTCACTCTCCCATCTCTTCCCTCTATCGCTCTCTCCTCATTTGCACTCCTCCTCCGCCTCTCCCTGAATATTCCTCATTCCTCCTATTCCTCCATTTATTTTTCTCTCCTCCTCCTCCTCCTCCTCCTCCTCACCATGTGCTTTATGTGATGCACCCCTACTCATCCTCACAATCCCCCTCTCTCTCTCCGTCCATCTCTCTCTCATCCCCTCATCCCTCTCTCTCTTCACCTCTCCCCCTCCCTCCCTCCCTCTCCCCCTCCCTCCCTCCCTCCCTCCATCCCTCCCTCCCTCCATCCCTCCCTCCCTCCCTCCCTCCCTCCTTCCCTCCCTCCCTCTTTCCATATCTCAATCCCTCTCTCCATCCTTGTCTCTCCATCCGTCTCTCTTGACCCCCCTCTCCATCCATCCTTCCCCCTCTTCCCTCCGTCCATCAGTTCCATCTCCTCTGTGGTTTGTTTCCATGCTAGCTTTATTATTTTATTGATTGTGTTTCTGTTGCTATCCAGGGATTGATTTATCCTAAGGCTGCCTAAGGAAACTGTATTTGGCAGAGCCAGAAGAGATTGACTTGTCTCTCAGAGATTGGTCCGATATGTACTGGCCGGCTGGGCAGCTGTTTGAAATAAAAGACAAGACCATATTGTTGGGATAGTTTAATTCACACTTTGTCAGAACGCTGTGTGACAGCATTCTGGATTGGTTGCTTCTTTATTACCTGCGCTTGATAGGATTTTTTTCCCCAAACGAAAAGAAAAGTACTGAGATATGATGCAGAGGCATTTAAGTCAAAAGTCCAATTTCAGGTTAAAAGTTGCTGACAATGGGCAATGCCGAGAATTCGTATTGAAATTGTAAAGAAAGACCATTTTACAGTAAATTGTGAGTCTCAAAATCATAGTTCTCATTGACATGTACAGTACAGGATGTATTTGCTTTGTCCTTAAATAGAATAGCTGTCTGTCTGTCTGTCTGTCTGTCTGTCTCTCTGTCTGTCTGTCTGTCTGTCTGTCTGTCTGTCTGTCTGTCTGTCTGTCTGTCTTTCTGTCTGTCTGTCTGTCTGTCTGTCTGTCTGTCTGTCTCTCTGTCTGTCTGTCTGTCTGTCTGTCTGTCTGTCTGTCTGTCTGTGACAGGCATAGAGGAACAACAGACTAGAGGGAGACCACATTTATGAGAGTGCCCATTGAATTGATAAATGCCTTCACTGTCTGACCTGTGACGCCCTCTTTTAATTTAAGGCCGTTTGTTAATTCATTTAAAACGCCTTGCAGCCTTTGGTTCCGCTCCAAAGATCATTGATGATGTCATTATGCGCTGAGCAGAGCTGACTTCAAGCCGGTGCAAACCGGGTTCAGTGACACAGGGTCCGTGTTCAAAAAACATCTCCGAGTGGGACTGCTGATTTCGGAAGAAGGTTCCCCTTGTCTTTTAGAACCTACATTCATCATCATGTGAAAGAACAAACTGATCTTATATCAGCCACTTCCACTCTGAGACTCTATGTGGATATGGCCCTGGTCTACTCTAGGCTTCTATCATGTGACCACTCAGCATCCTTGAAAGAGACAAAGGGACAATGTTGCGTTCCGCATACAAAATAATGTAAGGGATTATCAACGCATTTAAAGCTAGAGGATGATAATGAGTTGAGTGTTCTGCATTCTATGGCTCGGTATCTATGGTTACCTGTGGAGGTGAAAGCATGAAGGTGCACAGATGTCAGGTTCTTAATTTGAGCAAGTTTTCTACGGCAGGAAAATAATCCTGCAGCAACAGGACATGTGAATTATTACGTGGATCATAATGAATGGTGATTTTTTGTAGGGGTTGATACATTTATCGCTAGGGCAAATCAAGTCTAACATTTCTAAGGGGAAGTTACAAACTGTAGAGGCCTTTTTCAAACTCGAATACACTGCATGTTTGCTTTGCAGGACAATTCTCAGCATCAAAGGGTTGGGGTCAGTTCCATTTCAATTCTAGAGAACTCAGAAAGTAAACCAAATTCCAATTTCAAACTCACAAAGTTAAAAGCATTGGAATTGGAATATTCAGTTCACCGTCTGAGTTTAATGGAATTGAAATAGAATTGACCCCAAACCTGATATGAGTTATGAAGAGCTCCGTTGGTCACTGGAGGTTGTTTTCCCAGGTCAGAGAGACCGAGACACTACGAAGCTAGGGGATTCTCTCTCTGTGGTCCCGTATTAGTACCTGGATGTGTCTGCTAAGGCATCAGAGTGCCCTGCCAGCCATCAGACAGGCTTACTGAAGCCAGGCGGTGTACTAGTCTCAGGGGCTGTGCTGCCACCTATAGGCAGACTGCAGACTGCAGCATAGTACGCAGCTCCGGGAGCGGTGGTGGCATAAAGTCTCAACCTAACCCTTCACCTACAGTAACTCATGTTGTGAGGGTGAGTCACGATGAGAGAAGAGGATGCCCACATTGAAGGAAGGTGGTTGTCCGTTTAAAGATCCAACCTGTGGTTTAATCCAACCTGTGGTTTAATCCAACCTGTGGTTTAATCCAACCTGTGGTTTAATCTAACCTGTGGTTTCTAGTGGAACATTTTGACAAAGGGATTGTTCTGACAGAACTGAGGGGATAGGATCTCTACAAGGAGACTGCACACTGAATTTCTGAAATGGAACTACATTGGTGTGTGTGTGTGTGTGTGCGCGCGCGCGCGTGCGTGTGTATGCTTAATACAATGTAATCAGAAGCTAGAAGAAACAGAAAGAGTAGTGGAATGTGTCACAATAATAGTCTTAATTTGATCCGATTTTTTTTTGTGAGATGTAGAAACACATGATGCACATTCTTCAGTTGGTTTAATTTCATCTACTGCCCGTCTAAGGCAGAATACTGCATGTCTTAGTGTGGTGGTGAACAGTGCGTGTGGAATGTAGCTCGAATGGTTCTCATCACTGACGCAGGCAGCTCTCTGAGTCGGAAGTGTGTGTAACTACAGTTTTACTACGACTGAGACTAGAGAGCCATGGTGCAATGCATTCGGTTGTGACGTAAGCGTTGGTTGACTGTGGTGCACGTCGTTGAATTCCAACGACCGCAGATGACACCGACTTCATAACTTCATCAACAAACCTCACACTCGGTGGTTACGTCTGACAAGCGTGTATGCTAAGACAGCGAGGTGCTCCTTAAGACAGGGAGTGATGCAACCATAGATGGGATATTGTCTATGGGTGTGACGATAATATTATAGTGTGTTATCTTCTATTTCTACGGGTGTAATCGCAGAGCGACGTGAGCAAGGGAGGTTGTAGTACCGCTAGAGTCTGCCAGGGGGCAGCGGAGCACACACAAAGCGCATGTTGTCGTGTTGATATTGAGTATTGCATCATGAGAACTCGGGAACAGTCTACGTTATACCCTGGTTCTAGTTCTATCTGCCTCATCTGCCTCCTCTGACAGTGTATCTATGGCCCCCTCTTCACCCAATGGAGGAATTGTGTCAAGGAATATTCCAAGAAAACTGGTCCCCAAATTGAAGTTGATACATGGCATCTAAAAAACGAAACGGTTGTTTTATATACAATGTATGTAGAATTATATAAATGTGCAACATATAAAGCTAGATAAACATACAACATGCCTAGATATAAATACATGGTATATAGGCTACATGGTATGTAAACGACATGCACACATAGATAGATGAACATACCACGCAACAGCCAAGAGGTCAACAAAGACAAGCCGATCATGTGAACGCGTCGAGGTTCATCGCCCTCAAATAGCCCTGCTATAGTCCTGTTGTAGCCATCACTGCTCTCCGGTGTACATCCTGTATTAATGCTCTGTCCATTACTGTAAAATCAGGTCACTGTCCTTTTCCATTCAGAGGCCACGCAGGGCACAGTGAACGACAGAGTGAGTATGATCAAATCTATATGGATATCTTAGTTCATCCATGCTGAAGATCAACTCGTACAGACTGTAGGATCTGTTATACGTGTTATGTGGATTTTTTTTTTCATTTTAAGTATTTAAAAGTACTTGTAAAATGAATTGTCAATAACTTTCCAAAATAACCCAGCGAGTAAATTCAATGAGTTTGAAATGTGGGGCTGTAATCTTTCTGCTCGTAAAAAAAACTGTAAAATCATTTGATTCCCTTGTTGTAAGCCGAGCCTTTATTAGCTATAAGAATTACAAACATTAATGTTATTGTACACTAAAAACAAAGCTTTATTCAAACACACAGTGAGCTATTTCTCAGCCACGTAATATCTTGTCTAATTCAGTGATCTTTCATTCATGGCTAACAAGACAACTGAAGGAAATTAGAAAAACGTAAGACATTATTTCATGCATAAAAGGCACTGCATAAAAGGCCAATACAAATCACTTAAAGATGTATTCGTTTGAGTACATTTTCAGAAATGTGGTAGTGGTGCAACAGAATTAAAGAAAAATGAACTCTTGTCATCTGTTTTCAATTGTATTGCAGTCGTTTTCATATTTTCAACCATTTTGAATGGCAATGTGTCTAAGGCATACTGAACAGTTTCTTGTTGACTGCGGTCTGTAAATACAACGTTGTTCTTTAACCTATGCATTTGTTGTTGTTCTCTTAAACTGATTACATCCTTGGTCGTTCCAACTTGTTTTTTAGCCCAGAATGTCACTTCTGTTTCCTCGGTCATCCATCGAAGAAAAGCCATAAAAGCTTCTTTTTTTTTCGAGCAACTGTGTTAAAAAGAACACCTGTGACTCATCACACAGACAGACCTCTCTGCTCAAATGCCAGTGGGAAGTTTATGACACTTGGGAATGGGGACAGACATACAGACACACAACAACAACCCTATCATCCGCTATGCTTCAGCCCTCTTCTCCCTTCTCTACATAGTTCCAAGCACCCAACAAAAAAGCATTTAGAGAACATCTGAATGGAGGTTTGGAATGGGGGCCATTTTGGTTGGTTGTTGGTTGGTGAGTCCGTGTGTGTTTGCGCAGCCCTTGGTTTGGTTAGTGCAGGCGGGCGGGCTGAGGCGGTGGCTTGTGGGGTGGGGGATGGTGAGAACGGCAAACAGACCAGTCTACAGCTAGAGGCTGCTGCAGCTTCTACCCTGAAGACAGACTGCTGTTAATGTTTTAGTCATTGTGGAGTGGAGCCCCCGGGCTCTGGGCTGGCAGACAGATTCAGTCAGAAAGCATTTGAATACCCTCAGGTCCTTCTGGTGATTTACTGCTTCTCTGGACATCTGCAAAGAGCTTTTGCACCTCGAACATTCTCTAGAGCAGTTTCTCTCACTTTTTCTCTCTCTCGCACACGCTCCCCTCTCGTTCTTTCTCTTTCTCTCTCGTTCTTCTCAGCCTCTTTCTCTCCTTAAGGGGTTCCTTTTACTTTATCTCTCTCTCCCTCTCTATTTCTCTTACTTCCCCCCACCCTCTCTCTCTCTCTCCCCCACCATTGCTTCCTCTCTCTCTCTCTCCCACCATGGCTTCCCCCCTCTCTCTCTCTCTCTCTCTCTCTCTCTCTCTCTCTAAACCACCATCTCTTCCTCTCTCACACTCACTCACTCTCTCACTCTCTCACTCACTCACTCACTCTCTCACTCGCTCTCTCTCTCACTCACTCTCTCTCTCACTCTCTCACTCACTCTCTCCTTCAGCAGTTAACCCCTGGGAACATTCTGTCAGTCTGAGTCACCTTGAAGGTATCCAAGGTAGAGCCACATCTCTCTATCACCTTCTCCTTCTCCACCCCCCCCCCTCCCGCTGTTCCATTTCTTCATTCCGTCCTTCAATCTTACCTCATCTCTCTATCACCTTCTCCTTCTCCACCCCCCCCTCCCGCTGTTCCATTTCTCCATTCCGTCCTTCAATCTTACCTCATCTCTCTATCACCTTCTCCTTCTCCACCCCCCTCCCGCTGTTCCATTTCTCCATTCCGTCCTTCAATCTTACCTCATCTCTCTATCACCTTCTCCTTCTCCACCCCCCCCCCCTCCCCTCCCGCTGTTCCATTTCTCCATTCCGTCCTTCAATCTTACCTCATCTCTCTATCACCTTCAAACCCTTCATCTACGGCGCTCATTCAGAAATATGTAACATTACAGAATGTTCAGATAGAAATGGGCCACGTAGAACAGATATGAGGGAATGGTAGAATAGGGAACCATGTCAGGTCTCTTAGTTCTGATTTATATCAGCGACATTCTGAACATTTCACATCACCGAACACACCATAGGCCTCTCTCTCAAAACAACCACTCCCTTACCATCCTAGCAGTCAGGCTTAACATGTGAAGCTCTTCTCCCTTGTCACTTAGTTACCACCCACCAATCACCACTCCCCTGTCTCTAAGTAGCACACCTCTCACCAGCTGGACCCATCAATCTCCGTGACAGGTCTGTCAGTCTGCTTCTTATTGGGTGGCATCCAGAAAAGGAAACAACAAATTCTCAGTCAGTCAGTGAGCCCACCTCCGCAGTCTGTCACTGCATTTCTATTGAGTATCCCATTCAATCCATCCATGTTCACAAGGTAACATACAAGGTACTGATAAGGAGTGAAGAATACTTGTAATAGCTTCTCTTTTAGCAGCTGGGCTAAAGAGCTCAGTCTGCTGTCTGCTTGATGTCATGCTGCCCTGTGGCGGTTGGTCCACTTTGACCCCAGCTTTAGGAGCTAGACGTCAGCGGTCGTCAATAACAGCCCTGACTGGGTGGGTGGGTGGATGGGAGGCAGGCATGTGCTTCTGAAGAGAAGGCCTGAGGCTTTCCACTGCCTCTGTAGCTCTGAAAAGATGGTGTTATTAGTGTCTGCGTCTCTATAACTGTGTGTGTGTGTGTGTGTGTGTGTGTGTGTGTGTGTGTGTGTGTGTGTGTGTGTGTGTGTGTGTGTGTGTGTGTGTGTGTGTGTGTGTGTGTGTGTGTGTGTGTGTGTGTGTGTGTGTGTGTGCATGTGTATGCGTGTCTGCATGTGTGTATGTGTGTGTGCGTGTGCATGTGTATGCGTGTCTGCATGTGTGTGTGCGTGTGTGTGTGTGTGTGTGTGTGTATGCCTATGTGCATGTGTGTAGAGGCCCAAACATATCTGGACTGGTATGTAGCAGCATTGGTTCGGTGAGGCGTGCGACTTCAGGCCAGACAGGATAAATGGTGGGCAGAATGTGACCACAGCTCCAGACTTTCAAGTGTTGCCTGTTGCTTGTTGGCCCTGGGCGGTTTACACCTCAAGTGGTTGAGTAGCCGGGGGAAACAACACAACAAGCTATGTTCTCTATTGATTTATTACTCAACCTAAAGTCTATACTACTCAACCTAAACACCAAGGACAACTAGGAAAAGTCAATTCAACTGTACTGAACAAAAATATAAACACAACATATAAAGTGTTGGTCCCATGTTTCATGAGCTGAAACAAAATATGCCAGAAATGTTCCATATTCACAAAAAGCTCACTTCTCTCAAATTTTGTGCAAACATATGTTTACATCCCTGTTAGTGAGCATTTCTCCTTTGCCAAGATAATCCATCCACCTGACAGGTGTGGCATATCAAGAACCTGATTAATCAGCATGATCATTACATAGGTGCACCTTGTGCCGGGGACAATAAAAGGCCACTCTAAAATGTGCAATTTTGTCACACAACATTATGCCACAGATGTCTCAAGTTTTGAGGGAGCGTGCAATTGGCACGCTGACTGCAGGAATGTCCACCGGAACCATTGCCAGAGAATTGAATGTTCATTTCTCTATCCAACGTCGTTTTAGAGAATTTGGCAGTACGTCCAACCTGCCAAACAACCGCAGACCAAGTGTAACCACGCCAGCCCAGGACCTCCACATCCGACTTCTTCACCTACGTGAGCATCTGAGATCAGCCACCCATCAGCCATCTGATGAAACTGAGAATTATTCCTGTCTGTAATAAAGCCCTTATGTGAGGAAAGCACTCATTCTGATTGTCAGGTCCTGACTCCCCAGTGGGTGGGCCTAAGCCCTCTCAGGTCTATGCCCCCCCTGCCCACCCATGGCGGCGCCCCTGCCCAGTCATGTGAAATCCATGGATTATGGCCTAATGGATTTATTTCCTTATATGAACTGTAACTCAGTAAAATTGTTGAAATTGTTGCATGTTGCGTTTATATTTCTGTTCATTACAGTTAAGAAAGTTGAACCCAGACATGCTAGACATTCAATCATTATTGCCATTGTATACCTTACAGATGAACATATATACAGATCATATGGCTTGTTGAAGACATCACATGCATGAGAAATGCAGGGTGAACTGCTTGAAAATGTTTGGTCAGGACTGGGGAAACTTTTGGAGAGGCACACAGTGCAATGTTGCTCTTGCCAATAGTCAGCCACAAGTACAAAAGTGTCCCCTGAGTGGAGGCTATGAGTGAAGAATCCTGTGGTAGAAAATACATTCCTCTTCATCTATTAGTTAGGTTTGCAAAGACGAGGCCTGTCTGTCTGTCTGTCCGTCTGTCCGTCTGTCCGTCCGTCCGTCCGTCCGTCCGTCCGTCTCTGGCTTGTATTTAGTTCAACACTGCAATGTAATGTATTTACAACTTGGACACATCTAATCTGACATATCCTCCCGTCGTGTCTGTCTATCTTGGAGAGGAGAGGGAAGCAGAGTGCTGTGCTGTTGCTGTAAATAAAATAAACATTTATGAGGCTCGGTGCCAAGGAGAAAATGCTAAGCTACAAGGCCAAGATAATTTCTCTCTCTCTGTCTCTCTCAATCTCTCTCTCTCTCTGTTTCTCGCTCTCTCTCTATTCCTCTCTCTCTCCCCTGCCTCTCTCTCTTTCTCTGCTCTTCCTCTCTCTCCGTCGCTCTATATCTATTGCCTCTTTCTCTCTCTCTCTCCCTGCCTCTCTCTCTTTCTCTGCTCTTCCTCTCTCTCTGTCGCTCTATATCTATTGCCTCTTTCTCTCTCTCTATCTCTCTCTCCCTGCCTCTCTCTCTTTCTCTGCTCTTCCTCTCTCTCCGTCGCTCTATATCTATTGCCTCTTTCTCTCTCTCTCTCCCTGCCTCTCTCTCTTTCTCTGCTCTTCCTCTCTCTCTGTCGCTCTATATCTATTGCCTCTTTCTCTCTCTCTTTCTCTCTCCCTGCCTCTCTCTCTTTCTCTGCTCTTCCTCTCTCTCTGTCGCTCTATATCTATCGTCTCTCTCTCTCTCTCTCCAGTCTAAGCCCACTAAAAAGGAAAATAAAAGGCTTCATAATGAGTTTCATGTGGAGCTCCAGTGGCATACACATTTAGTTCTGTGTTGGCCTGGACATATTTACAGTCAAATGTTATGTCTACCCATAAAATTGTTTATTGATAGAAAAGCTCTGGTGACTGCGGCACAGTGATTGACATCACACTTAAGAAAAGAAGGAAAGAAAGATCAATTCATTTGAAGTCGTTATGATTTTGGATATAAACCCAATTCATGTCGAATTGGGTCCTAGATCTGTCTGTGCTGTGCAGCCAAGTCCTATGGTTGCTGTCAGGCCATTATAGGAGTTGGCTTTACAGCACAAACAGATCTATGTCCGGGCTTCAATGTATGTGTTTGTGAGGACTTCACCCTTTTACAGCTCAGGATCTAATGAACAGAAAGTTCACCTACACATTCCTGTGATAATATAGACTATTTATGTCCTACTGTCTTTATAGTGGATATACTATATGGTACCTTTCAACATCAATAGTATTTCACAGTTTTATGCAGTCTGTTTATGACTATGTTTTCAGTGTGAAAAATATAGTTCTTCTTTTTGTGATTGACTCCGGGTCATTTGATTGGTTCATTTTAGACTGTGCGATTGATTCATTCTATTAACCAAGCACAATCATTTTGCTTGTTGTTTTCTTCTCATGGCTCCACAAAATGGCCCAAAATGGGGACAGTTGGGCGTATCCCAGGGGTGGGGTAAACAGAGAGGGGTATTTGCCATCCACCCTAATAAACTACCCTGTGAGCCCTCTCAGGTATGGCTTGAAAGTAAACGTCAGCCCGACAGCCAGCCAGCAACCACTGGCCAGCTCTATAAAATGCCCCAGATGTTAATACCTGAGCAGCAACCACTGGCCAGCTCTATAAAATGCCCCAGATGTTAGTACCTGAGCAGCAACCACTGGCCAGCTCTATAAAATGCCCCAGATGTTAGTACCTGAGCAGCAACCACTGGCCAGCTCTATAAAATGCCCCAGATGTTAATACCTGAGCAGCAACCACTGGCCAGCTCTCCAAGAAAATGTGTTTATCATCTATCAGTACATTGGAGTTTAGTCATGTTTAATCTCTTCTGGAGGATACAATTGGAATTGCCAACTCTGTATGGCTTCATTTAACAAGGAGGATACTTTAAACAGGGTTCCAATGTCAATCCACTGGAAATTGATAGTTTGCTTCTGTATAACAGCAAAGAGCTGTTATACATTGGATGTGCCTCTCTTAGTAGCCTACTGGAAAACCAGTTTGGATTTAGATGCAGTTTCAGCATAATATCCTCTTCAAGAGAGAGGTTTAATGCCTTGATATTTCATGTTTTAGCCCACCAAACTCACATTCGTTATATAAATATACACGTTTAACTTCATCTGGTTTTTCATTCCAAATAAAAATGAAATATTTTTTGCTCACATGACTTGAAAAAATATATTCTCCTGGACCCAGTGGTGCAAGGTTTCCCAAACTTGGTCCTCAGGACCTCGAGGGGTGCACGTTTTGTTTTTCGCTCTATCACTACACTGCTGATTCAAATAATCAACTAATCACCAAGCTCTGATAATTTGAATAAGCTGTTGTCTTATTGAAAAAAAAAGTGCCCTGAGGCCCCGAGGGCCTAGTTTGGGAAACACTGCAGTAGAGCCGTGAATAGATATGTAAAACTGCGATTTCACGAGGGAATTAATCAGGGTAATTTCCATTTATCATAGATGGGTTTTAATCCAGATATTCTGGAAAAATTATTCAGGTCCTCAATAAGACAGTTCAGGGTTGAAATTTGTATTTGTGGACTCAATAGAAAGTTTGAATCATGGGCATCCATTGATACCTTTGTTTTCCAACCCATTCATTTCTAACCCATTCATTATATCATTGGATCAGATTTTTATAGCTAACAATTCAATGATGATAACAAACAAGTATGGTGATAGAGGGCTACCTTGTTTCACACCTTTTGAAAATGAAAAATTCTCAGAGAAATAACCATTGTTGGTAATTTTACATACATAACTTTTATCCATTTTATGAGAGATTCTCCAAAATTGAAATAATCCAGACACATATTAAGAAATTCCAGTCGTACTTTATCGAAGGCTTTCTCGAAATATGCTATAAAGATTATGCCTGGTTTCCCTTCATTCTCTTAGTTTTCAATTATTTCTAATAATTGTCTAATATCTCCAATATATCTTCCATTTAAGAATCCTGTCCAATCGTGATGAATAATATCCAGTAAGACCTTTTTATTCTATTCGCAATTCTTTGCCAACATTTTTACATCGCAAAATTGAAGGCTGACAATTTACCAGACAATTTACCATTTATATATGAATAATTAAAACATGCTAATGCCCCAGATGTTAGTACCTGAGCAGCAACCACTGGCCAGCTCTATAAAGGCCCAGATGTTAGTACCTCAACAGCAACCACTGGCCAGCTCTATAAATGCCCCAGATGTTAGTACCTCAACAGCAACCTGACATGAGGAAAAGTGATCAAGGCGAGAGGGACAGACGGACAGACACACACTCGCACACATGGACAGACAGATGGATGGAGGGATGAATACTATATAGGACACAACAATTATAGAGCCCCTTTTTTAGCCCATTGGCTGCAAGAGAGAGAGAGAGATCTACCCGAGGCCATACTGGCAATTAAAACCAGTCACGACTCTCCAAACAGCCACTTCAAACTGGAGATGGAATAATGCTTAGATTCAAGGGATATCCTATCCTCACCTCCATGCTCTGCTGCGTTTTCCCAACATACATATGCTTCATTTGAATACATTTTTGGTTTGGCAAATACACAAAATGGGATATTGTTAAAGGATTCCAAACCCCCCAAATGTAACAGTCTGTGTGCGTCACAAATGGCACCCTATTCACTTTATAGTGCATTACCTTTGACCAGAGCCCTAAGTAGTGCACTATAAAAGGGAATGGGGTGCCATTTGGACAGCCAAAAAGTGAATGTGCCAGTCAAAGCTTGGCCAGATGATGCAAATAGTGACTAAGGCTTTCTGGCTATATAATTACAGGCTTCTAAATGGCTTCCATGTTGCACTGGAATATCACTGGTTAGGGGGGAGGATGGAGAGAGAGAGGGATGGGGGGTGAAGAGAGAGAGAGAGAGAGAGAGAGAGAGAGAGGAAGGGATGAAAGGAGAGAGAGGGTAGGGGGAGGGATGGAGCAAGGAAGAGAGGGAAGGAGAGGGAGGGTAGGGGGAGGGATGGAGCAAGGAAGAGAGGGAAGGAGAGGGAGGGTAGGGGGAGGGATGGAGCAAGGAAGAGAGGGAAGGAGAGGGAGAACTGGAGAGCAGGAGGAAAGGATGAAGAGAGAGAGAGAGAGAGAGAGAGGAAGGGATGAAAGGAGAGAGAGGGGAGGGAGGGGAGGGAGAAACGGAGGGAGAGGTCGGAAGGAGGGCCGGAGGCAGGTCGAGGGAGAGAGTATAGAGATAGAGGAAAGGATGGAGAGAGAGAGGGAGGGGGAGAGAGTGTGAGTGACATCAGCATGCTTAACTGTGTCCAGATTGTGTCTAATTAAGTAGGGAGAATGCTGTAATGGAAACTAAGCTCAAACTCCTTCACAGGTGTCAAAGGAGACAGAGAAACAATACCCCCTAATTATGTGGAAAGAGTTTGGAAAGGCATGGGGAGTGGGGGGCGGGGGTCATGGGGAGTGTGTCTGTGTCTGTGTGCGCGAGTGTGTGCGTATGAGTGTGTGTACGTGTAGACATTTTTCCTCCATTTGGTCAGGAATTGGACCTGAAAAGATTCATCCAAATGCGTCACATTTGTGGCTTGGGATCATGGGTTTTTGGAGAACTCAACTCCACCCTCCCCTTTTTCCTGTGCCCGTCCGACCTTGCCTTGACTAAGTGCAGTATGCCAAGCTAAACACGCTATTCTCTCTGCTGCAGTCAGAACAAAGTGTTTTGTTGGTGGCTTAGAAAATAATACAGTTTCCTTTAGAGGGAGTTATTGTGGTTTATATAATGGTAGCTATACACATACTTTATCTTTCTTTGCAATTATATTCCCAGGGACATATAAAATAACAGGCCAGACATGGGTGTGTTCTGACAGAGACATGTAAAGCCCACAGAAGTCAAGAGAGAACTGGGGGGAGGGGGGGGTGCTAACCTAATGGCACCCTTTTCCCTATATAGTGCACTACTTTTGTCCAGAGCATTTCGGGCTCTATGGGTTCCTAAGTAGCTATTTTGGAAACAACCGGGGACATATGAACCTCTGAATAAAGCCTATGCATCTCAGTTAAAAGGCTATTTTCATCATTGCTGTTGGTGGTTCGTTTATCTTCATTAAGTTAGTTTTGGTGGTTGTCAGGTAAAGTAAGTTGAACAGAGATGAATAGGAATAAGTATTTAAAGGGGATGGCAGTAAGGTATGTAATGGCCTTTTGTTAATCCTATAAGGTTTCCCTTTAAGACAGGCAACTTCTAATTCCTGCATGCAATGCAAACCAAGCAGGCCAAATCGGTTGCATTGATGTCAGGTTGACATTTTTTGTGCGGTTTCATTGTCAGGTTGCATGCTGATTGCATTAGACGTCGAATTGTATTGTTTAATCCGTCTTTTTAGCAACCAGAAAAATACGTGTTTAATGTAGCTGGTTATCTGTTGTCACTTGAACCAGAAAAACAGATTTCAACTAAAAGATGACGTCATTTTGACGTCCGTTTCCAATGTTTGCTTGTTTGACATTGTTGTCATCAGCAGTTATATGTTTAGGTAGAATTAACGTTAGCTTATACCTGCTGTACATCAGTGTACTGCAATGTTCTACCTGATGTAATGACTTTGCCTTAGCATTAGGGAAAAGGGGGATACCTAGTCAGTTGTACAACTGAATGCATTCAACTGAAATGTGTCTTCTGCATTTAACCCAACCCCCTCTGAATCCTTACACTGACATTTGAGAGAAAAAAAGTCAGTTTCTTTTATTTGTACTGCTCATTCTTGGGGACACCTACCCAAAATATAGGTCTTGAATGTAGCAGTGGAGGCTGCTGAGGGGAGGAACGGAGTCAATGCAATGGTATAAAACACGTGGTTTCCATGTGGTTGATATCATTCCATTGACTCCATTCCAGTCATTATTATGAGCCGTCCTCCCCTCAGCAGCCTCCACTGGAATGTAAGGCCTATCATGTAATAAATATTATTGCTTTATACACAGTACTTTATACACAGTATTAGTCACAGTATTAACAGTTGTGTCTTGCTGAGAATTAATTTCATTTTAATATTTGTTTTGCTGAAATTTTTCTAAATAAATGCTTTTTATTCTGTTGAAAAGCAATTATTTATTTATTTATTTTATTTTTTTACCTTTATTTTACTAGGCAAGTCAGTTAAGAACAAATTCTTATTTTCAATGACGGCCTAGGAACAGTGGGTTAACTGCTTGTTCAGGGGCAGAACGACAGATTTGGGGATTCGAACTTGCAACCTTTCGGTTACTCGTCCAACACTCTAACCATTGACTACCTGCCGATATTCAACAAAAATGTTGTTTTCAAAATCGATGTTTGTTTGGCGTATGCACAAGATACAGTGGGGTGTGTACAGAAACATGACATTGCATTGTACCATGTACTATTGAAGTAACAATTAATTACATTTTCCCCCAAAGTTAACCTATAATGCACAGGATAGCTTGGACCGGTTGGATGGAGGAAACAAAGTTAGACATTAGCTGACGACGAACATCCTAACCCTTCAGCTACACTCCATGTGTCGCCATTAGCATTGTGTCAGTCTGATGTTCTACCTGCTACACCAGAAACCAACCAAGCTTCTTTCAACAGACTCAGACTCTTCCCACATGTCCCACTACTACCTCCAGATTACACCAGATAATGTGATTTAACTAAAGATTTTTGGTATCCATTAGTGGGAGTTACAGGATAGGTACTGTTTGGTGTAGCACATAGAATTTTCGACCTACCTTAGCGATACCGTCTTCGTCCTCGATTTGTGGAAACCGGAATCTCATCAAATGTCTGTGTCTGGTTGCTGGGGGTCCTTTTGAATTTTGAAAATGGTCTGTTAGTAAAATAAATAAAAATGTTGGGGTCCATGAAGTAATCCGACAATGTGTATGCCGCCATCTTGTCTATTTAAAGTCTACTCTCATTGATCGAGACAGGTGTCTGTCTCACTCAATGAGAGAAGACTTGAAATAGACAAGATGGTAGATCGAAAATTCTCTGTGCTACACCAAACAGTACCTATCCTGTAACTCCCAGTAATGGATACCAAACATCTTTGGTTAAATCACATTATCTATGTTAACAATCTGTCACACAACCAACCAAGCAAGAGTTTCTTCTGGAACATCAAAGCAAAGGGCTTGGTAGGACACTTTTGTTCATACAGAATGTCAGACATAAGTATTTTCCCTTTTCTTGATGAAACTTTTTTAAATTGTATTTCATTTAATTTATTTCACCTTTATTTAACCGGGTAGGCCAGTTGAGAACAAGTTCTCATTTACAACTGCGACCGGGCCAAGATAAAGCAAAGCAGTGTGACAAAGCAACAAGACAGAGTTACACATAAACAGTCAATTACACAATAGAGAAATATATGTACAGTGTGTGCAAATGTAGAAGAGTAGGGAGGTGATGCAATATAGAGGCAAAATAATTTCAATTTAGCATTAACACTGGAGTGATAGATGTGCAGATGATGATGTGCAAGTAGAGATACTGGGGTGCAAAAGAGCAAGAGGATAAGTAACAATATGGGGATGAGGTAGTTGGGTGTGCTATTTACAGATTGGCTGTGATCGGTGAGCTGCTCTGACAGCTGATGCTTAAAGTTAGAGAGAGAGATATAAGACCCCAGCTTCAGTGATTTTTGCAATTCGTTCCAGTCATTGGCAGCAGAGAACTAGAAGGAAAGGCGGCCAAAGGAAGTGTTGGCTTTGGGGGTGACCAGTGAAATATACCTGCTGGAGCGCGTGCTACGGGTGGGTGTTGCTATGGTGACCAGTGAGCTGAGATAAGGCGGGGCTTTACCTAGCATAGACTTATAGATGACCTGGAGCCAGTGGGTTTGGTGACGAATGTGTAGTGAGGGCCAGCCAACGAGAGCATACGGGTCGCAGTAGTGAGTAGTATAAGGGGTTTTGGTAACAAAACGGATGGCAGTGTGATCGACTATATCCAATTTTCTGAGTAGGGTTTTGGAGGCTACTTTGTAAATGACATCGCCGAAGTCAAGGATCGGTAGGATAGTCAGTTTTACGAGGGTATGTTTGGCAGCATGAGTGAAGGAGGCTTTGTTGCAAAATAGGAAACTGATTCTAGGTTTAATTTTGGATTGGAGATGCTTAATGTGAATCTGGAAGGAGAGTTTACAGTCTAACCAGACACCTAAGTATTCGTAGTTGTCCACATATTCTAAGTCGGAACTGTCCAGAGTAGTGATGCTAGTCGGACGTGAGGGTGCGGGCAGCAATTGGTTGAAGAGCATGCACTTAATTTTACTTGCATTTAAAAGCAGTTGGAGGCCTCTGAAGGAGTTTTGTATGGCATTGAAGCTCGTTTGGAGGTTTGTTAACACAGTGTCCAAAGAAGGGCCGGATGTATACAGAATGGTGTCGTCTGCTTTGAGGTGGATCAGGGAATCACCAGCAGCAAGAGCAACATCATTGATATATACAGAGAAATGGGTCAGAAGTTTACATACTAAGTTGACTGTGCCTTTAAACAGCTTGGAAAATTCCAGAAAATGATGTCATGGCTTTAGAAGCTTCTGATAGGCTAATTGACATCATTTGAGTCAATTGGAGGTGTACCTGAGGATGTATTTCAAGGCCTACCTTCAAACTCAGTGCCTCTTTGCTTGACATCATGAGAAAATCAAAATAAATCAGCCAAGACCTCAGAAAATAATTGTAGACCTCCACAAGTCTGGTTCATCCTTGGAAGCAGTTTCCAAACACCTGAAGGTACCACGTTCATCTGTACAATCAATAGTACGCAAGTATAAACAACATGGGACCACGCAGCCGTCATACCGCTCAGGAAGGAGACGCGTTCTGTCGCCAAGAGATGAACGTACTTTGGTGCAAAAAGTGCATATCAATCCCAGAACAACAGCAAAGGACCTTGTGAAGATGCTGGAGGAAACA
Organism: Oncorhynchus masou masou; assembly: GCF_036934945.1. Lineage (NCBI taxonomy): Eukaryota > Metazoa > Chordata > Actinopteri > Salmoniformes > Salmonidae > Oncorhynchus > Oncorhynchus masou. The sequence goes on along the minus strand of NC_088244.1, from coordinate 37,189,733 downwards.
GGTACAACAGTATCTATATCCACAGTTAAACGAGTCCTATATCGACATAACCTGAAATGCCGCTCGGAGAGGAATAAGTCACTGCACCAAAACCGCCATAAAAAGCCAGACTAGGGTTTGCAACTGCACATGGTGACAAATATAGTACTTTTTGGATAAATATCCTCTGGTCTGATGAAACAAGAATAGAACTTTTGGCCATAATGACCATCATTACATTTGGAGGAAAAAGGGAAGTTTGCAAGCTGAAGAACACCATCCCAACTGTGAAGCACGGGGGTGGCAGCATCATGTTGTTGGGGTGCTTTGCTACAGGAGGGACTGGTGCACTTGACAAAATAGATGGCATCATGAGGGAGGAAAATGATGTGGATATATTGAGGCAACATCTCAAGACATCAGTCAGGAAGTTAAAGCTTAGTCGCAAATGGATCTTCCAAATGGACAATGACCTCAAGCATACTTCCAAAGTTGCGGCAAAATGGCTTAAGGACAACACAGTCAAGGTATTGGAGTGGCCATCACAAAGCCCCGACCTCAATCCCATAGAAAATTTGTGGGCAGAACTGAAAAATGGTTTGCAAGCAAGGAGGCCTACAAATCTGATTCAGTTACACCAGCTCTGTCAGGAGGAATGGACCTAAATTCACCCAAATTATTGTGGGAAGCTTGTGGAAGGCTACCTGAAACGTTTGACCCGAGTTAAACAATTTAAAGGTAATGCTACCAAATACTATTTGAGTGTATGTAAACTTCTGACCCACTGGGAATGTGATGAAATAAATAAAAGCTGAAATAAATCATTCTCTCTACTATTATTCTGACATTTAACATTCTTAAAATAAAGTGGTGATCCTGACTGACCTAAGACAGGGAATTTTACCTGGGATTAAATGTCAGGAATTGTGAAAAACTGAGTTTAAATGTGTTTGACTAAGGTGTATATAAACTTCCGACTTCAACTGTATATAAAGATATCTCTGGGGTCTGGTGTTGGGTAGACATTTAGTTAGACCTATAAGGATGTCTCAGGGTTCTGGCGTTGGGCAGGCATGTACACTCTTAGAAAAAATGGTTCCAAAGGGGTTCTTCACCTGTCAACATAGGATATAACTATTTGTGTGTTTTTTTTATGTAGAATCCTCCATGGAAAGGGTTCTACATAGACCCCAAAAGGGTTCTACCTAGAACTGAAAAGGTTCTACCTGGAACCAAAAAGGGTTCTTCAAAGGATCCTCCTACTTTTTTTTCTGAGTGTAGTTAGACCTATATCTCAGGGGTCTCTATAAGAGTTGGTAGACTAGCCTTCTGGAGACTGACCATGACCACACCACCCACACCATCATATTTTAAATGATGGGTTGGTTGGCTGTTTAACGCACATCCCAAACTTAAGAAGCCAATGTGGGCAACAACTTAAACCTATCCCTAAATGTTTATCTTCGTTGCTTATCTCAACCACTTGCTGACCACCTGGGTTCCCCATCCTGACCAAAGAACAATATCTGGTTATGTTTATTCTGTCATTAGTGCCTGTATTGAACCACAGGCTGTGTTATTAGAGGTCAAGTGTTGGTGGTCCACTTCATTGCCATCTATTTCTTCTTGGTCTTTCTTCAAACCTCTGACCAATAGAGACTCAATGAATAAATTTTAGTATTGACATTGCTTTTAACGTTAGTGGTAAGATGCTGCAATGTGCACTGTCAAAACACATCCTTGTGATTGAGAATGATCGTTGCGTTGTAACTAAACCTATATTGTCTTAAAAAGTGTCTAAATCATTGCCATCTACAGCCATGTAAAACCCCCTCATGCATTTAATATCGTACTGATGCAGATTATTTTACAAGGCTTTCACCCATTAATTATCCAATTAAAGTGAGAAATTAATTAAGCACCGTTTCTATTCATTCTATGTTGTATAGTAGAATTTAGAGTCGCAAGATGAAATTGTTTTGTTGGTTTCTCAATAAAATCCCACTCAGGATCAAATGTTACAATTGTGGTTTTTCATCACCCCATTACTCTTCTCAATATGTTAATTAAAAAAGCTGCAATTTCAAATTACATTTGGTTTTGTGTTTACTTGGCTTTTATAGAACGATTCACTGAACAAAACAACTTTCATCCAAACATGGATAGGTCTTTAAACACACCAATTAAATAAATAAAATACACTGGAAGACTTGGGGCACACACGATACACACAGTTAAAACGTTTATTTGGAATTCGTGATGTTTTGATGTTATCTGATGACTGCAACAACTTGCTTTGGGATGTACTGTGGATAGCGGCATGCTACTTTATATATAAAAAATGTGAATATTGAAATATTTTCTAAATTGTGTATCTTCTTGAAAGAGATAGACCTACATGTTACATGATAGAGGGAGGTGATATGTCACTCAGCGCCAACAGGTAATGCCTTCAAAATTTGTGAATCAGACTTGAACATACAGTACCTCACCACAACAATTTAGAGTTACTTTTGTCATCAACTTATCAATATCAGTATATTCTTATCTCATTTTTCCGGTAACTCTGCAAATAGAAAGCACAACGTAATAATGCAATACCTTTAAATATGAGTACAAACGATGAGCTGTGCTAACACATATGTATATAGCTTTATTCAATAAATGGAATGACATTGAAGGGCGTTGAATTAGAGACCATCAAAAGCGACACCGATTCTGTAGATTCAGTTTATCTTATCCAAGTAAACGTGTATCTCATTTTAGGAGATGTTGTTGCCTTTCATTGACCTATACTGAATTACGATTTGAAAGGCATGCACAAGTAGTTTCGACAGGGGATGTTATTTAAATCTTACACTGAGCTCATGGAACCCTTTCGTAGTCGGCCAAAACAATGATGTTAGCCTACAAAACACACACACCATTACAAATGGAGAGTCCAAAATGACAGTTGTTAAGATCGAGAGGGACGTGGGACCAAAACAGATGCGCCAGACAGACAGTGTTTATGCTCCGGATGGTACGGTCTGTCTATGGTTGACTTCTTGGATGATGGCAGGGGTGAAAGTACTTAAGGAAAAATACTTTGAAGTACTACTTATGCCGTTTTGGGGGGTATTTGTACTTTATTATTTGCATTTTCGACTACTTTTACTTTTACTTCACTAAATTCCTGAAGAAAAGAATGTACTTTTTACTCCATACATTTTTCCCTGACACCCAAAAGTACTAGTTACATTTTGAATGCTTAGCAGGACAGGAAGATGGTCCAATTCATGTACTTATCAAGAGAAAATCCCTGGCATCTCTCCTGCCTTTGATCTAACGGACACACTAAACACAAATGCTTTTGTTTGTAAATGATGTCTGAGTGTTGGAGTATGCCCCTGGCTATCCTAAATAAAAAATAAAAACAAACTTGTGGCGTCTGGTTTGCTTAATAAAAGGAATTTGAAATGATTTAAACATTTAATTTTGATACTTTTAAGTATATTTTAGCAATTACATTTACTTTTGATATTTAAGCATATTTAAAAACAAATACTTTTAGACTTTTACTCAAGTAGTATTTTACTGGGTGACTTTCACTTTTACTTGAGTCCTTTTCTATTAAGGTATCTTTACTTTTACTCAAGTATGACAACTGGGCGCTTTTTCCACCACATGATAATGGTATGGTCGCCCATCACATTTAAAATATTATCAACGTTCACCTCCTCAATTTATAGTGGTCTACGATATTGACAGTGCGGTGCGTCCTATTACGCAGAGATTTGCACATTTTAGATTGACTGACATGGACATGTCATGGACACTCATTTGATCGCAACGGTCGCTAGTCGCTCTCATCAATGTGTTGAGTGTTGTCAAACTAATCTCTGTCACTTGAGCCTTTTCATTGGACTGACCGAATTCAATAGGTTATATCCTATATTTTATTATTTTATTTTGGGTCGGGTCTGGACCCCGCTCTGTGTGCTACCGTTTCTTTTACGAGGGTGAGGAGGTATTTTGCTGAGCTTACCCTAGCTCTGTCTGAGGAGACAGACTTTGAACTTGAACTCAGATCTTCTATTCTAGTCCTTATATGAACTTAAGTAGCCAATGGGATATTTGAGGAAATAACCATCGAACGAAAGCAAACCGAAAGTGTTTGGTTTATGTTTTTGTGTAGATTGAAGCCTGAGAAAGTTGGTTGAAAGAGTTAGGCTACTAACCTAATATATGTTTGTTGACGTATAGACCAAGGTTAACATTCATGTATAGGCTACCATATCAGGGAAGCGTCGCAGGGGTTTAAGTCAATGGCCATATGCGTTTTCTATAAACATTGTGTCCTGAAAATATGTATTTTCCGGTCTTATTTCTCATTTGAGGGGAGAATTGAACACATCTACCGATGGATTTAAGCGGTCGTTTTAAAATCCCTATATTTCGATGAGAAATTATGACAATAAAACGTATAAACCAAACACCAATTCCTCAACATGATCCATATGAGATGCATTGCATTGTCAAACTAGACATTGTTCGTTAGATTAAAGTGTGAGTTGAAAAAGACGGGCATGTTTGGGCTATTTGGTCGATTATTTCTTGTTTCATTTTTCGGTTATTCAAAACATGTTTACATAGAACGCAGCATGACATCATTGCATGCGACGTATTGAGCAAGGGGTTTTAGAGAGAAGGATATTTGTGAACTAATTCGGACTGTGCTTTCGAATCTCAAACTTTGATCGATAAGAATTTGTGAACCATTTTGAGACGTCTGAGACGACTTTGAATGGATGAATAGGCTACTTCTTAGAATGGTCGTCCTTGACCTTGACCTATGACACAGACAGAGGCTATAAAGTGACATTTGAAGAAGTAAGAGGGGATTTACATATTGAAGTCTTAAAAATAGAGAATGGAGGAGACGTATTGAAATAGAAAATAGCCTGCCTGTTTTGTCAAATCTCATGTTTGAACTGAAATTCTGGAAGTTATTCTGGCGAATGTTGATTTGTTTAAGTGTGCTTGATCAATACGCAACTGAAATACATGTTGACTTAAACATACGAATGCACGTTGCAGGTTATTCTCAAAAACGAGATTGAAGAGACGTGTCACAAGATTGTGAAGTTGAAGATATATACATTCTATGTTCAAATTCTATGTTCTACGCGTCATGTATTTGAGCATTTCTTAACAGGTGTTTTACTTGTTTGTTCCTCTGGTTTCTTCTGGATGACGTGAGTTTTCCTGTGATCCCATGACAGTTGAACACAATTCAGAATGTTTCTTTTCTTCTTTTTCTGCATGTTTCACCTGTCTTTAGATGACTACAGCGGATCTATGTTGGCCAAGTATAGAGTAGGGGCATAAAACCTCTCGAGGAGATGACGTATGGTCTATGTATCGCCCTATATTTCCAGGCTGACTTCTAAAATGTAGGTTTTTCTTTGTGCTATGTCTTGGTGGACATCATTGTAGCTAAACTGACGAAGAAAAGAAAAAGAGAGCAAAAAACAGATCAATAATTGATTGAATTGGAGACCACTCAAACATAACTATAAAGAGTATAGTAAATGCATGTTACGCACTGGATGTACTTGTCCGTTATCAATGGTGTTGTACACCTGGAAGTATGCTATTCATGCCTACACATACAGGCATGTGTGTGTGTGGGGGGGGGGGGACATTCTACGTCTTCAAATTCGAATTCTGAATTTTTTTTTGTCATAGATTACATGCATGAGAATATGTTACAGTATGGGGGTGTTTGTATGGGTATCTGGGTAACCAAAAGCAGTAAATGTGTTTTCTTTATTCTCTGTAAAAACCAGTCGTTTTAAACCTAATATTGGAATTTAAATTGTATAATTCAATTGTAGCATGTTGCATTTTAGTACTATAACTTCATATTTTTGTTCTTCTTTTTTTAAACCAGGCCTATATATTTTCCTAGCAAACGAACGATGCAAATAGACTATTCCGTTATTTGGTTATGCTCGAACATTTGAGATCATATTTCACACGGTATTTCTGTGGGGAATGACTGCGAACTTTGTATTGTAGCTAAATACTTCCGTGCATTGTATAGGGAATGTATAGCTGTATAGATAGCGTAGCGAAGGTATATGGCAGGCTACCTACTACTCAATGCACCCTGATGTCACCCCAGATGAATGAAACAACTGTTGCGAATAGGCAAACTACACAGGACATGAAGAATGTTTTATATTACATGTTGCCTTGATTCAAAGTTGTTTGTGAATTTACGGTGCATTGCTGCACGCATTGCACCGTGCAGCTCTAACCTCCACGACAACCGGAGAGCCCATGTATGAACTGAATGAGTTGTCCGTTGATAAGATATTCTGAGGTTGATATTATCAATGAACTGCAAGTGCAAGGACTGTAGTCCTTTGCAACATACAAAATAAATGACCATTATATTTTGTCAACATCGTTCGTATTAGCGATGGAGAGCGTAAATAGAGGCCACGTTTGTATTAGCTGCATGCGTGTGTGTGGTGTGCCATACATGATTAGTGTACTACTGTCCGTCACTGAGCAAAGGTAACTAAATACATCTACATCTGTTAACTGTTGAATACTCCAGACTTTTTACGCCACGCAGTTTGATGCGTGAAACATAGGTCTTCACCAGTATCCTATAGGGCATACAGCCTTTCACACCTACACTTATGTTAAACTATAATAACCCATGCTTAACTCATTGAATTATGGAAGAGGATATTGTTGAAGGTGCACAGTCTATGTTATATATTATGCATATAATATTGCATATAGGCCTAGACTCGGTATGCATGTTTATATTTATTGTATTAGACTTATATCAGGATGTTATATATATTGTCTTATTATGTTGTGTTAACATATATTCTAAGCATAATATATTTTATGTAATATGTCATTTGTAAATAAGATACAAAGGAATGCTGGTCATTACGTTCCACATCTGACTAGAACGCACGAGGTGTAGGCTAGACATATTCTATTCTTCATGTCTTGATAATCAGAAATGCATTTAAATAACAGTTAAGTCAAAGTTAATATATAGACTAGAATTTTGAAAATCTAAAAAAAAAGAAGATAGGAAGAATTCTCCATCCACTGACACGTGACTGCATTAGTGGTCTGCGGGAATAGGTTTTCATTGCACCTTATATTATGAAATACCTTTTCTTCGTTTAATAAACATGCAACATGGAAATAGGATGTTATTATCAATAGCCTATGATGTTTTAAGTTACCAGTTCTCTGAGGTCAAAGGTTATACAGACAAAAACAACAACAAAAATAAAACTTGTTTTGGCTCTCCTGACATGCCATTTGTTGATATTTAACAACAACAACTGAAAAATATTTTCAGAAATATTTTTGGGAAGAAACTATCAATAGGCCCGCAGTGTCGTGTCTTTTGTTGTGCTGTCTGGACAGCTGCGGTGAGTGACCGCCTCTTCTAACTTGAACTTGGACTTCCGACGAGACGTGTCTGCATCTGCAACCTGGGAGTTGTTTGTCTGCTTCTGTCTGCTTTCAAACGATTGGACACACTGCTTCGCTATGCTCTCTATACGTGTACTCTATTCATACATTCTCTATACTTTTCTTACTAGCATTGATTTCGCTGATAGCTGTTTTTTTTAACGGAGGGTTTTACTTATTGGTTAAATGCACTGACTAAGTTGCTCTGGATAATGGCGTCTGCTGAATGAGCAAAATGTCAATGGACTCTATGATCCATGACGCAATACATAAAGGCCTGTGCTTTCTAAATGAAGACATATTCTACTGTACGCCTGCATGCCATATTTGGATATAAATACATGCTTGATTTTTTTTTTTTTACTAAGTGTATGGGAATCCGTTTGATGATTAATATCCACCGCAGCGACTTGGCAACGACGGAAATCATTTTAAGGAGTTCTTTGTCTAATTCAAAGTTTGTCTTGTATCCCACTGTGACATTACATAGCAAACATTATGCATTTCATATGTGGAGCTATATTGTTTAAGCAAAGCTTTTTACGGAATAGATCTCTCAAGCACTGTTTCCCCCAAAATATATATTTAAAGGAAAAACTGCTTGAAATATTTTAAAAATGCAGCTTACATTTGAAATGCGTTCAGAATCAAAGAGGCATAAAGTGGGGGGGAACAAGTCGGTGCCTGTCGTGTTATGGTAAATCTCCTGGATTTGAAAACTCCCCCTTTGTTCTTTCATATTCGCCAGATCACAGAATTTCTTGCTCATTCGTATAACTGCAACTTCAATTCAAAACAACAATGCAAGTACCGAGGCTTTTTATATAGTGCGATGGCCATTACCTATATGCCAAAATATCTATACATCTATATGCAATTTCTATCTCTAGAGATGTATCCATACATCTATATAGTTGTTTCCTATCGGTCCTGAAAAACGTTGCTTGACTGCTTACCAACTTTGCGTAACAAGACACAATCCCCCTCACAATAAAACAAACAGAATAGCATGCTATTTGTGGTTCAGGCCTACTCTATATCGCGCATAAATGCAAATGTTTTCAATTGCCTAATCTCAAATAGGAAATCGTAAATGCTAGAAAAAAAATATCTGCAATGCGACATCACCCGATTTTGATTCAGTTCAGTATTCATCTCAGGCTGCACGTGAGTCAATCCACCTTCCTCCGTCAAACAGTCTCCCCTCCCCCTCTCAGGTTTGCTCGTGCATGCCTAGGTGTGGCCCTCGCCCAGATTTAGTTATGAACAGTTGCGATTAGCACTTAGCATTCAAACCCTTAAACAGTCACCGGTTTTGATTAATTGAATAATTATTTAGATTTACCTGCCCCAAAGAAGCTCACTAAAGGATAGTCGTTGGCCTTCAGATATTATCATGTTTGAATCGCCGTTATCTTGAGCTGATACATGTGCTTTTCGGATGCACCTTATCAGCAATACCCTAGTAGTAATACATTACATGCTCAAATCTTAAGTGGGGATGATTTATAAATGCTGGAAATATTGCCTAATTTCTGAGTTGAAAATATATAGATGACGCAAGTGTAAATCTTTTCTTCCTTCTAGGTGACAAAATAAAGTGAATATAAGTATATATAATAAACGTCTTAAACATATTTAACAACTGTTAGAATCCAACATGAACTTACACCCGTCATCAAATGATGTCGTGAACCTTTGTCTCAAAATGACTTTCTTATTTCACTGTTATTACCTTGGACATAATGAAATAGTCTGTATTCTTTTATTCGAGAATGAAACTCGTTTTTCCTGCTGTAGTCTATATTTACACAGATATTACATGTATGTTTATTACCTGACTGCACCAGACGCAGGCCTGTTACACACGAGGTGCTGGGTGAATACTGGGGTTGAAGTAGATGGTCGGCATGTGCACAGGAAGCCTCTCCATGACAACCCTTTGCCAACATGACTTTCCAAACCCAGAATCTTTGAACGTGTGTGACATGCTATGCTATGCATGTGTGTATCTGTATCTTTCGAAAAAGGATTCATTAAATCAAAAGCAATATTTGGAGTGTAAAATAAGAAACATAACTTAATGTTGATTGAAACATGTACCTATCCGCAGACTATACCCACACACATACCGAACACGTGATTATTAGCCTATGGTTTGTTTAGGAAAACACGCAATTAAAATATATTTAGACTTTATTTTTCCAATCTTTTCAAAATTAATTTGAAGTCTCATTCCTCGACTGAATTGGACTAATATTTATTTCCATATCCCTTCCAATTAAAAAACTATAATAGAACATAGGAAAGATTGTTTTATTTGTCCATTGCTTTGGGAAGTTATCGATGATAATTCCAATTCTCTTTTACGCATGCTTTTACGCATGGATATTTTGGTGGCCGGAGTTCATTTGATTACAAATACCCTATTCGTGCAGTACATGTTTCAAACCATGTTTCAAAATGTGAGCGCACATTAACGCAAAATGAAGTGAGTAGAACTCCATCTCGAGATTGGTGTTTGTAGTTTGCTTATTCGATGAAACAACCAAAAACAATGAGCATATTCGCTACACTTTGATGATTAAAACTACTAACATATTTATGCATGGTAGTTTTTATAATCATACTACTGATTTTCGAGCAAAGACTGAGGCTAACAAGGCAGTAGGCTGATAGTCATAAATAACAGTAGTAGTTTCGACAAGGTGCTTTACCTGCAAAGTCAATCACTCCATCCATCCCATACCGTATGCTAGCACACCAGAGGTTACTTCAAAGAATCGTACATGATCCCCCAGGATATTGCCTCATTCTCACTATACAACCAGTGAGATTGCGCCACAATTGTTGTATCTGTGTGTGTATTTGTGAGAACAGGATATATCAATAAATGATATTTCTATTCTGTTCTGTTATATTCTATTACGTTATATTGTATTCTACTGCAGGTAAATAACCGAAATATTATTAGATAATACATTTGATTAAATAATGCATAATTCCCCGCGCTATAGAGGAAATGACTGGTACAAAATCGTATGCTTTATGTGGTGCGCAGGCCGGGAGGGGAGCACATGCACCAGTCAGTCAGTTCCTGAGAGCGGAAGCCCCATCACAGGTAGGTAGGCTTCTCCACGGTCTGTCGACCATCACCATGGGGACTTGAGTAACGTGTGTGGTGGTGCTGGGGCCCCGGCCCAAACCCTACCTTTCAAAAAAATTGATTCCATCTTCCAGCCTCTGATTCCCGGTGTGACAGATCTTGCACGAGTTTAAGGGGGCTGTGTTAAATCTGGACAAAACTGACGTGTGAATTTTGCAGCTGCGGTTCTATTGCTTGTTTACAACACTATGCCTAGGCTACACTTTCAGAAACCAGGGTATAGGGTACAGTATAATCTCACGTGGTACTGTTTGGTACATTTTAGGGTACATGTGCAGATAATAGTATAATGGTACATTTTTGTAGCCAATACTTTTAATATAAAGGTACAATCATCACACACTCTCAAAAACCACGCCCAGCATTATCATATTTCCCAGCATGCTCTATTGTTTCTTTGTGTCAACATATGTGCTTTTGCATGCACATTGACTGATTGAGCTTGTGTTAAATAACAAACATAATTAAACTAATCCAATCTGTTGGTAGTTGGACTTATTGCACTTGTTACTGCATGTTTGTTCACATTTAGATGGTTTCGGTAGTCTCGTTTAAAATGTCCTTTCCATGGTAGTGATTGTAAATGCAGGTCGCTGGTGATTAATAGTTGACATTTTGGGAAATTCTAACTCTGGCTGGATTCGAATATGAATTACATATCCCTTTGCAAGCCAGCATAATGTGATTTGCTCGAAGTGGCCTGCAAACCCAGAGTTTTAGACCATGTTGTTTGAGTAAAACTACGCTGGCAAAGTATGACCTTATGATACTGTACACGTAATGTAATGTGTTGTGTAGATATTTTGATTTCGATTATAAAATATTCACTTTGAACTGAAAGCCATTGAACGTAATAGACATGTCACTAGCAAACACAGTCATGGGTGGTACTGGTATCTCTAAAATTCACTTGAAAGGCACCCTGGGAAATATACAAATAATGCTTTGTGGTGTAAACCCAAAAAGGCACATTTGTACATTTTCAAAAGGCACGCTTTTGAGCCTATACTATCTTGCCCCCTAAGGTACAAAATTGGCTATTTTGAGGTCCGAACTGCAAGGGTACAATTATGTACCTAGAACTAAAGGTACAACGGACGTACCTTACATCACTATAGTGACAAGCTGTGTATACCCCTTTAAGAACAAATCAGTCAATTTAGGAAATTAATCAGTTCATTAATTGAACATTCACCGTCATTTTCTTTGTTTCATTTCCCACATAAGGTTGCTGGAATGGAATTTATGAATGTCGACCCTTATCCTGCATGCATGTTGCATACGATAAAGCCTACTGTAACATGTGTTTTCTGTTGTATTAGTAGCGTTGCAATATTTTGGCAATCAGGAAATATAACAGGATATTTCGCTCATGGAGAATAAACATTTGAAGTCGTACTTTGCTGTTGTATCATTATCATTTGTTAAAACTTATAGAGGATGTTCCATAGCTCACAGATGCCATGCAGGAATACCTGGTTTTGCGTGATTATAGCCTATGCATTCGTTAGAGTTTGGCTTATGGTAGGTGGGTTTCTAGAAAAATGTCAAATCTATTGCTGACTTGGTGAAGAAATATCTGTACTTTGGAAGCACTGAAAACATGAATGTTGTCATTGTTGGGTGCTACTTTACCGCAGATAAATGATATCCTGAGCGAATAATGCGAATAATAATTACCCAAAGTAATGCAATTAATTGAGCAGGGAAATTCAATGACAACCCATGTACCCGAAATAAAGTTATTTGTCTTTACACGTGTAAGGACGCATATAAATGTATTGCCATAGGCCAGGCCTGCACACTCTTCAATTAGCTTACCGCCCGATACAGAACGTTGGAGTTAGTTTGAATGCCTGTATAACCTCACAGATCCATTCATTTTATATGACACGTTTGAAAGAGGATTCTAAATGAGTCATAACTATAGTAATTAAAAATGATTGACGTGATATCTTTATCAATAACCAAGCCCATGCAGTCCAATGTCCAAAAATATGTAAAAAGGGGAATGTGTATCGCAAGGGAACAATGCTGAATATTTGGTTACAAGTTAGAGGTGTTCTTTTTTTTTAAAGCCTTGCAACTCCACTTTAACAATGGAACACCATGTTCCATGGTGAAGCTAGTCCTGCCTACACCTCGCTAACAATTAAATTGCAAAACGTGTATACGCCTATATAAATCATCAATGTAATCCATATAAAATGTATAACATGTCTAAACACCTCTCACCAGCAAAGTGTCATGAAAAGATGCATACGCGTTAATTGTATTAGTCGATCTAGCCTGTGTTATAGTGCCCAGGTTTCTGTCTTTCTTCCCTCTCCACACAGCCCCAAACCTAGTTGTCCCTTTAAAAACACAGGAAATTACTTGAGCTGCTATTGGAGTGTTTGTCCTTCCTTGTCTTTATACTTACTATCCACTCTGCAGGTATTTCAGAGTCAGGGTCTGTAAATTACAGGAGTTTGCATGCATACTCGGCAGAGTGTGAAGTTCATTCTTGTCTGTCTAGACTGATTACGACCTTGTTTGTCCACGTTTTTTACCTTGACCTTGGACTTCCGTGCAGCTGCCATTTGGATGAGCCGGCCCTCCATAGCTGTAATCTCCGGATTTGAGACAACAGAGCACTATTTGTCTATGTGACGACGAATTACAGCCATCTAGTTGTACTCTAGCTTTCCCTTTCCTGTCTAGATATCGATATAATGTGTGCACAACACTGTTTCGCGGTCAATTTACAGTCGATTAGATACATAGATAAACATGTAGAGATTCAAGAGATCGGATTGAGTTTGATGAGTCTGAAATTGTTTAGGATAGACCAAAGCATCACAAGTAAAACATGTTGTGTTTGTTGAATATTCAGTAGTCATACCCTATTGTCAATCTCCAAAACATTGGGACATCCTTTGGCGTTCTAAACACATAATTGCGTAATTAGAAACGTGACTGGCATCAGAACATTGAAATGTTGTATGGTATTTTAATGTTCTACATTTTAATGTATCTGTCTTCGGTCCAAAGGAAAGAACGACAAAATGAATAAATACGAGTGTCTGCGCCTGAAGTAATCCTTCTTCCAGACAAATAAATAGATGGATCTCCTCCGCACAAATAAAGTCTACTCATATGTGAACCTGTTCTGACGCTTTTTTTCTTCTTTTAATTGACGGGGTATTATTTTGGAATCATTAAAAATTGTGGAAAAACAAAAAAACAGTTGTGCTTTTTCAGTAACGTGTTATTATTGCGAAAGGCTACAAATCATCTTGCGACGTTACATTCCCTTAAGTCTATCACTCTACCGATTGCAAAAGGCTGAAAAAATAATAATATTTTTGCACGTTCATAGCTATCGATATTTATTCGAATATGAAGGTAATTGAAGGGACCACGATAAGAACAACATTTAGGCAGATCTTGCGCTTTAATTTTAACAAACTTGACCCAAGATTTAGATTATACCCATCACCTTCGGATTTCCCAAAAAGAGCCAAATGTGACGCCCACTATTTTCTCCCACAAATATGAGTTAGGATTGTTTTTTGTTTTTTAAGTCTAATAAACTGCATTTGAAATGCGTCATTGATTATAGTTCACCAACTAGACTACGTTCGTAAATGAAAGATGCAATCCTGTAGCCTAATTAAACGGCCTGAATGAGTTTTTATTGAAATTAGAGTAAGCAGTAGAATTCATGCCAATGCAGTTCGGAATGCTGAAACTACTTACCCGTAGCCTACACACAGTTCGCTGACAAACATATAGCCTATTTAATGTTTTACCAATGGTCGTCTCATTATTTTCATTATAAGAAAATACACAATTACATGTTTGATTACATAGCTTACATGGTCTATTTGCATTAGCATGTATGCCTATTTGCATATGGATATAAGATATTATGTTAACCACTTGTGTGAATATGCAAGTCTGAATATGCAACTTATTTTTGGTCATGCAAGCTAAACGTTTTCCACTCTGACTCCAAAATAAATTAATTGAGGGAACATTTGTTAATGAAACCAACACCGGCACTGTCACACAAAGCATAACAAGGCCTAGACTTGCATATTGAATTATTATAATACCACTCAAATGTATTTTTCATCTTGCCCAAAATGAAAACAATTCTGAGTTCATTAAATGTTTACATCATGTTAATATTTTCCTGTGTCGGCCAAACTTTGCAGATTGTTTTCGTGTCCCCCTTCACCTAAGGTTTCCAACCTCCCCTTTAAGGATGTTCGTGTAGGTGACTTCAGCCAATGATGGGACCCTGTATTCCACAGAAAGACCCTGTGAAACTTGAGCTGCTAGTTGTTTAAAGGGCTATTCTCCCCCCACTCACAAGCCCCAATCTCTTCGGGCTCGTTAGCATATCACGTGCCAGAACCTTAATGAACTGGACACACGGGTCTTTGTTGCGCATGCGCTCACGTAAAATGTAGTTGGAAATGAGGTGTCGGTCTTGGAGTAGTCGACTTTTAAAAACCATCCGCAGCCCCTGATATGACGACTTCACTGGTTCTGCATCCACGCTGGGCGGACACCTTGATGTACGTTTATGAAAAAAGCCCGAATGAAAACAATCCGAATAAAAACCAAACAATGGAGGGACTGAGCGGGAATTGCCCTGCGACCCATTGCAGGGACCTGATGTCGCACCCCGGGTTGGGGCGACATTCTGGCACTATAGCGACTCACCAGGGCTCGGTGTACTCGGATATATCTTCCCCAGACACCGGCCGACAGTGTCCTGCTCCCCAAACCTCCTCCAGTGCATCTCTGAGCTACGGTTATCCGTTTGGAAACCCTTATTACGGTTGTAGGTTATCTCACTCGCACAACGTGAATTTGCAACAGAAGCCCTGCTCGTACCACCCCGCAGAGAAATATGCCGACCCCCACACCGCGTTGCCCACGGAAGAGGTGTCTAGCAGGGCGAAAGAGTTCGCCTTCTACCCCAGTTTTGCTAGCTCGTACCAAGCGGTTCCTGGATATCTAGATATGTCTGTGGTGCCCGGGATCAGCCACCCCGAACCCAGGCACGACGCATTGATTCCTATGGAGGGCTACCAGCACTGGGCTCTGTCAAATGGCTGGGATGGGCAGGTGTACTGTTCCAAGGAGCAAACACAGTCCACTCATCTTTGGAAATCCCCATTTCCAGGTATGAAATGTAATATGCTTTGACATTTAAATGTCTACATAATGTGTGGAATTGCAGCATTGTCCTTTGTTTTTATTTAGCTTCGAATTGTTATCCATTATTGAAGTAACCTATTCCCTCCGTCGACATTTACGTCGTTGTTATTGGATTTTAATTGCTGGGTTTCTATATGAAATGCAATGATTTCCTCATCGTAATGTAGCCGCATCATTTATCACGTGCCACACCAAAGTCCATAACCTATATGTCAATGATCAAGTGTAGAGTGGTATACAAACGACAATGTATATAAATGTATAGCATCCCTTTAGTAAATTATTGCAAGACAGCGCAATATTTGTAGAACATTTCACAGCGAAATGAAACTGACAGTCAGACATGGTAGGTTATTTTCATCCACTGGGACCTTTACTGGGGGAGTGTCTGTGCGGTTGGTTGACTATGTCGCTGATCGCTAAAATATGCCCCAAATCCTTCAATTCACGTCCTTCAATTCAACTCAGCACCATGGATTGTGCTTTGGTTGAAACCATTTCTGAAAAATGAATCGTAAGAGATAACACCCTACTCAATGTGATTTTATGCATCTGATAAATAAACAACATGCATAACATATTGGGCAGACTAGAAACTCTTCAGAAACAAAACAATTCGTTTCCGCTTTGTTATTTCCAAGTCACAATATGACAGCAATAGTGCTTAAACCGGGTAGTGAGTCATACAGTGGTAGAATAGACAGGGGGGCATGAACACATACCCTTTCTCATTGTATGATCAAATTTGCGAGCTAGGCTATAGGCTACTGTTTGTATTGTGCCAATAAATCTCTGCAGAGTCTGCAATGTTGCACGAGGGCGGGTTTGCATAGGCAGAATTAATTTTCCATTCGCAAAAGACGTGTGCGCCTAATATCGTAATATCTGTCTCAAATACTGTGTTGCGCAACTATTGACAATCCAATGGCTTTTTGAAGAACAAAGTTTCCTTTGTATTTGTCACATAGCCTATAGTCTGATATTTGATAAATGATACAGGGCCCATAACCTCCCAGTATGCTGTTTACATGGTGTTTACTAGACTGCTTCGTTTACAGCAAGGTTTTAACCTCTTGGTGAAATGTGTGTGTGCATTTCGGATACAGATGCGTTTAAATGTTGCCCTAGCAAGCTCTGTCCTCACGCCATTTTGCCTCCTTTTCCAGGAGTTTCCTTAAAAACACACAGGCGGACCACGAGCTCGTGAATTACACACAATCACACACACACACACACACACACACACACACACACACACACACACACACACACACACACACACACACACACACACACACACACACACACAGTTAATGTGTAGGCTATGGGTCTGTGTATCTGCCAGTGCGTGGCTGTGTGTAGAACTGTAAGGTTAAACTTTGAGACTTCCTCCGAAAATATTGAACATTTCCTCTAAAAACGCTTAAATCCCAAACATTCTTGGGACAATGATGCCCACATTTCAATTGACTTGAGAAAACATGAGAACACGTGTGAGTGCAGAATTTCAACCATATTATTTTCCAAATAGCACTGGGTTTACCATGGAATATTCTGACGTAACATGGCGGACGTGCCGTGCACCGAATCATTTCTTTCCTCACGCTTCGTTTCACAAAACACATTTTGACCAGGAAATGAACATGTTCTAGTTTTGTTAACAAATATTTTGATATCAAAAAATACAGCGGGAATGAAGGGATGGATACCTGTTATTTGCGTATTTCTAATTCCTTCTAGCTCACTTAGCACCATGACTCTCCAACATTTCCAAATGCAGATTTTGACCCAAAGAACGTAGTCTAATTGTAATATTCAGTATTTATGGAATGCTAACGAAAATGATCTCATATGTAAAAATGTTAGTAGACCTATGGGGTATCTTTCATCTTACTACCATGAACCAGGCTTCCCACCCCCCAAACCTAGTCTCGTCTTTAAAGCAAAGCCATACCTGTCCTTTCATGTCACTCAGACAGGCGGAACTGTTGGTCTGTCAGGCAGATTTCTGAGCAGCCAGACAGACCTAAGTCGTAGCTTTAGGTAACTCAAATCCCAATTCCCAACATAAATCAAACGTTTAGCTATCTCCACTTTAATGGGCCTACTCAAAAGTTTGATCGTGTCAACGTGTTCTTGATAACTAGGCTACGCCTATATCAGGTTAATTGACCCGGTAGAGGTAAGTGCATTTGTAGAAGATGAGAACTTTGCCGAAATATTAAAGAAATGCAATACTATTATCCAGAAGTGCTCATCTTATCATCACAGTACAATACCAAAAATATTCAGAGATCCATTGCAGGGCTTATGATTTGTGTAATTACGCAGTGATATGTCCACTGTTGAAAAACCTATTGTTGATATTTGTATATTTATATAAATTATATGAACAATAATATATATTTGGGGTAGGATGGATGTTTCGGAGATTTGGTCCCTTATATAATCCTTATTTTATTTAACTATTTTACAACATTGTGTACATCAGCAAGGCCAGGCATATGTTATTATCATAAAAAATCTGAAAGAGAGACTACTTAAATCTCTCATCCCTTTTTCAAGATATGCAAGGAAGTATAAACGATGCATCGACCCTCAAGGACCATCTCTGTGTCTTTCATGTCTTTATCACGGATCAAGATGATCATATTTTGAAGAAATGCAACATTTCGAAAATGTTTGCCTGCCACTCAAAAAAAACATTCTCTAATCCTCATACACCTCAGGTGCCTGGATAAATATAACAACATGCTTATTATATTATTGTATGTGAAATTTAGCGATGAAAGTGTATAAATAAACATTTAAATACCAATAAAAGAGTAGACAACCAATTGTGCATCCAAAAATCTCGTGCGTAATGTTTCAATTTAAATACGCACAATAGGCCCAGGTAATGTAATGTATTTAATGTTTATAAGGCCTTGTTGACATATTTGCATCTCCATAACAAACGTATTATTACATTAAATACATTTGAATTGATCAGAGGCAAAATTAGTGCTGGGAAATGTCTTTGCGTAATACATCTCTCCTTCTCTCTTTTTTTCTCTCCAGACGTAGTCCCTTTGCAACCTGAGATCAGTAGCTACCGTCGTGGACGTAAGAAACGGGTTCCCTACACCAAGCTACAATTGAAGGAGCTGGAGAAAGAGTACGCTGCCAGCAAGTTCATCACCAAAGACAAAAGAAGACGCATCTCCGCCGGGACCAACCTCTCAGAGCGCCAAGTCACCATTTGGTTCCAGAACCGACGGGTGAAAGAGAAGAAATTTGTCTGTAAATCCAAGACTAGTAATCACACGCCTACTACTTGATAGATTTCCGGCCCTTTGTACACTACAGCTGATATCCACCCCACCGTCTTTCAATCCATAATTTACCTCTTAGAGACAACCAAGCCTGAAGAATACTTCGGCAGTGTATTTTATTTAAGTACCAACAGTCCACACATCCATGCCATCTCCAACCGCTCTTTTTTCGATATAGAGAAAAAAATGCTATAAAAACTGTGAAAATATTGAGAAATCAGTTAAACATTGTTTTATATGAATGTACATATATAAATATATAATATTTAAAACGATATCTGTATTTCAAAAAGACACAAGGATTGCGTGTTTTTTTTCCAAACCAATTGACATTTCCAGGACTTTTCGTCCAACAGACAGCCAAATCAAAACAGACATATTAGATATGTTCATCGCGCCATCAACAGAAAGAGAATTGCAATATGGACATAAACTGGTCAGGGAGAACGACAAAAGAATGAACTCGAAAGTCTACAGAAAAAAAACTACATGAGATGTATTCTCCTCAGCCAAGAACTCAAGAGGGTTTTTGCAGGGGCTACGGATGATAAAATGGTTTTGTTCAAAACCGCCCCTGTCCCCGATTTCAGAAGCTATATATGTTTTCTTTCTTTCTGTATGATATGTTTTGTTAATGAGGTAAAAGCAAGGCTGCTATTGTTGTACATGTAGAGTGCAATGCCTTCATTATTTAAGTCATATTCTCTCGTATCACAGGGTTGTCAATTGGAACGTCTCAAACCCTTTGTGTGTTCCTTTATCAGTGAAGGATAATGTCTCTGTCATGCAACTGGAATGATTGTAAGCAATTAAAGTCAGTGAGTATTACACATAAATGCACAATCGATTTCTTTTGTTTTCTGTTTATAGTAGGCCAATGTATGGTAAAAAAAAACACACACATTTGGATCTGTTCACACGCCTTCTAAGCAGACTGACTGTCTTGTAACTTTCTTTCGTGCAGTATGTGAACTGTATTGTGGTGTTTAAAACGTACTGGTAAGGGGTTTCCTAAATAAATGATGATGAATAACATGATGTTGCTGAAATATGATGAATTAAATTACGTGTTTCTTTCCTGTCTCCTCTAAGTCACTTAGTGGAACTCTTTTTGAAATGTCATCTCACATCCCCATGAGCTTGTGGGCTTGTCACTTCGCCGTTGGTTTTGAGGGACGTTTGATATATGGCCTAGAGCAGGGATGGGCAACTTGCAGCTGCAGGAATTTGTTATACATTTGCAACAAAAAAAAAAAGCATCTCCACCCCATCGAAAAATGTGTAGAGTTGCAGAGGACTTGATTTACGACTGCAACATTTTCTCTACGCTCCTTTTTTTGTGCGTAACTTGCACAAATAGATTGACTGCTCAAATCAGTAGTCTGGATGTGTGGGTATAGATGTGGATGTGCAGACCTGCGAACCACTACAGCCCCTCATGATGAGTTGATATTTTTCTGTGGCCTCCTTCCCAATAAAACTTGCCCAACCCTGGCCTAGAGGAGTACTATATGCTTTTGGATAGGCATGTTTTTGACATGTATGCTTGTATGTCTATGACAAAAGAATGACTGATATTGGATGGTTTTCCGAGGATCGGTTGCATGGATAGGCCTATATTATATGCCCACTTAACACAGGCCTGTATATTGGGCCTATACTACACTGTTTCATAAGAGAATGAACCTTTCGACAAAAGTTTAAAGTGGAGGCTTGCAATATGAGATCCCCATGTCTAACTCGTCTCGAGATATTAGAAATGACGTATTAGATGTGCCAGGACACAGCAACAGGATACCCATAAGGAAATACATCCCCCCAGCCAATAATATGTTGTTATGTAATTAATGTGCCTTGTTTGTAAAAATCTCCCATGATGTTGCCACCAAACTAAAATAACCTACAGTATTCGCTTGCCTCATGTTCGGTATTGAGCAGCAAACGAATACGATATCAGTATAGGCAATCACGGGGAGTAGTGAACTATGTAATTCGACTAGTAATTATATTACATTTTGCTGTAGCTTGGTGGTAGTTGGACTAAATTAAAATCTTGGTAGTGTTTTCAGTAGTTAATTACATACTATAGTCATGTAGTGGTGTAGCTAACGTCTGGTACACACTGCGTTTTCTGCTAAAATGACACGATATGGGTCAAGTAGCCAAGATGTCCGTTCTTTTTCGACATCAGACCTGCTCAATTCTCACTTGAAACATAATTTCTTGTTTAGTAGGCTAATTTTACACATTATGTTAACCACCAGAGCGATCTGTCTTGCAATTTGTAATCTATGACATTTCAGATTTAGATACGGTAATTATTTTAGCACAGGTAGTTTGGATGTAGTGAACGACTTTTTCAAAGTAAATTTAGTTTAGCTTCAGTGTAGTTTATCTTCTTCCAGTGTGAAATAATTGGTAGCTTGATAAACTACATTTTCATAATAGCTTCCCCAACACTGTGTATAGGCTATAATTGTGCCTTTATTTTCATGCTAACAGGCCTACATTTAGATAATAGCTAAAATGCTGGCTGCAACAAGCTCTCACAGAATTAGATGTTCATCCATGTTTCTCCATCAGCATTTGTCCAAGTTGTTCCAAACGTGTTTAAAGGTTATGTTTAGACATGAACTCCGAAAGGTTAAGGTTAGGCATTAACTCTGAAATGTTAAGGTAAGGGTTAAGGATTGAGAGATAGGATTAAAACAAAAGTCTCAAAAACGACTTTCTTTCGTTGGATTTGAACATGCAAGGCCCACCCAGAGGCACACCCGTAACCTACCTGAAGGTAACAGCTCACTGTTTCCCCTAGTGACTGGTTTCTACGTCATCTCCCGACGTTGTCAGAAATGGATGGAGGTCGAAAACGGACTTGTATCACTGGTGACCTGGCTGGACTATAGGCCTCCAAAATACATTTCGTATCCGTAGGTAATACCATATGTGATATACTGTATGTTTTGTTGTATCTATCCTATCATGTCTCAGGGAATGTGGAGAAAGTATTTAAAGATGCACTTGTATTGAAGTTAATTTGAGATCTGTGCGAGAAGTTGGCTCACACGCCAAGCTATATAATTCCGCCGGAAGTCTTTCTTCTATCCTTATTTGTGTATCGTCAAATAAAGTCCTTACATTCTGTAAATGTATTGGAGCAGTTGTATTAAACTCGTCGCCATCATTGTTATTATTTGATAGGACCAGTATAACTATTCTTAGATATTGTTTATTGTTATCAGGCCTTTTCCAAGGCCATCAGACTTGTTACATAGCCATCACTAGCCGGCTTCCACCCGGTTACTCATCTCTGCATCTTAGTGGCTGCTGCCCTATGTACATAGATTTGGAACTGTGGTCACTTTAATAACGGACACTGGTCAATTTAATAATGTTTACATACTGTTTTACATATTTCAAATGTATATACTGTATTCTAGTCAAGGCCATCCTATTCAACTATTGCTGTGCATGTAGTATAATATCCAAGTATTCTTCAGATATACTACATATTCTATCCACATACTGTCCATAATGTTTATACATCCCATCTTCCTAATAGTTCTATATTTCTTAATATCATTATTTTACTTTTAGATTTGTGCGTATTGTTAGATATTACTGAACTGTTGGAGCTAGGAACACAAGCATGATTGCTACCACCGCAATAACATCTGCTAAATGTGTGTATGCGACCAATAGCATTTTAATTGATTTGTTGAAGGACACACACATACGCAATCACGCACGCAAACACACACACACACACACACACACACACACACGCACACACACATAAAATGAGCGAGCGACAGACAGAGAGAGACAGAGAGAGTGCGAGAGAGATAATCTAATTCAAAACACTCGTCCTATTTCTCTGTTATTTGAAACATAACGCGTACCGACGGGACTACCGTGGCCGTAAGCATCATTGATCAACCTGATAATGCTTCGAAACTTTATGAAACAAATACAAAACATATAGATTCCCTTTTTTTTACTTTTTGGAATGTGGCTCCTCTGGTATTGTAATATACCTGGCCTGGACCTGGCGGTATTCTGACGTCTTTACCCTTGACCGTGACTATGCAGCCAGTCACTTTGACCTTGACATGAGATCAGCGCGTGAATACTGAACAGGGGGCTGGGGGCGCGTTGCAAGGAAGGCCCGCAGTTTGTTTGCAGACAAACAAGGTGTTATTTTCCCTGTCTAGACAGCTAGACTTAATGACGTGCCATAAATACGTAAAATAAAGGGGAAAACACGGATATCCTACTGATCCATCCCTGACTGCTGACCAACTCTGAGTGAGCCCTATCGTTAACATGTGGGTTTCTGTGTCTTCATATCTGTTTTACAGAGCATGCCTTTCTCTCAATGTGGGTTCGTCTCTCCCCTATCTCGCACTATCAGCCCCCGCTACTCAAAACCAACCACCAATGGTTTCGTTCACTCAACATGAGGTGTGTGCGTTTTTGTTTTTTTTGACCACGAAGGACAGGTAGAACGTTGACGTCTCCGAACACCGACACCACCTATCTGACTGCAGCGAGCAGCTCGAGCAGCCATGTTGTGTCCTGAGCTCGAGGCACGGTTCACCTCACACGCAGCTTCTGTCTGAGAGGAAATTATATGCCGAAAGTGAGACGTCGCCCCACAGTATAATGATTAAAGGTAATGGCCATTTTCCTTAATATATTTATGCATATTTGGTCAAATGACAGGATATTTTAGCCAACTGATGTCTGTTCTTTTTTTTGTGCTAGAAAGTTCAACTTTGTTTGGTTCAGCTGCTATGGGCCCTTAACAAATATATGGTTTTGAGTTCATGTGTAATAACAATGTCAATTTTGAACAACTTTGGAAATGTAACGCTTAGTAGGCTTATAAAAACAGAATCTACTTTCGTTTTTGGCAATGACGGGTTTGCATTGTTATGTTCGGAAAATCCAGCTGTATTTGACAAGAAGGGCTTTGAACATGAAAATGAATTGGCTCAATCTGGAAATGTATTTGGTAAAATAAATTATGATAATGCACGAATAGAGTTGATTGTGGGATCATTTAGCAATTGGTCACCTCTAATAAAACATTTACAAAAGATAGTTGCAACCTCATGTTTTCACTCTGCACCCATTATTTGATTACGTGAGATGTCGTCATGTTTGGACGAGCAAATCACAGGGCTTTATTTAAGGATGTTATCAACGTGAGGCCTTTCTATCCTCTCCCTCATCGTGAGGCTGCACTAACTACACTATAAAGAAATGGACAATTGGACTCATGACAAATCCAGAACAATCATTCAGATGTTCACATGATTGAAACCAAGATATTATATTAGCCCATTTAATTATGTTACTTCACGCTCAAGCTGCAATATCTGAATAGAACGTTGATAATTATGAAAATGGAATCAGATTTATGATGTTACAAGCTTAGATATTGCGTGTCGGGTTAGACAATTTACTGAAAATATAGCTAATGAAATCATGCAGGAGTTTGTCGACGTTCTTGAATCATTCACTCTCAGGCTTAAATTCTTTGATTTATATTTTTATTCACCGGATATTGTGAATCCTTTGTGGCATTCTATCTAATTTATATATCTAATTTCATCCAATCAAATCGAAAACACAAGACAACCTTTCTCCTAATGAAATGTAATTATTTGTCCATTGAAAATAGCACACACGTCCTTTAGAACATAACAATTAGCCCAAAAATTCTACTTCGATATTTACGATTTTAATTAAATCATTGACTAATGTTTAGGCCTAGTCTGATTAAATTTTAAATAAGGCTAGAGTGGTTAGCTCTGTCGTTGTTTTCAGGCCCAGGCCCAACCAAATAGAAGGCTCTGGCCCCAACCACCATGTTGCTGAGCAGCGTTCTGGAGGGCAAAGGCAGATCATTGAGAAGGGGGCTGATAACCTCTGGTGGTGACAAGTTGAAAATATCCGGAAGTAGAAACGGGACCTAGATTTATTTCTGCATTCATCCAGTCAGTCACATACATCTAACGATATTGCATCTTGCAATTATGAATATTATTAGGCTATTAACACTTAATCCAATTACCATCATTATATAATAAAATTGCATTCATGCAGCTTTATTATCACCAAAATGCTTGTATTTTTATCATTGTTGGTGTATTTTTGTTGTTATATCTATTTTATAATTGTTGTATGTTATTATTGTTGTTGATGATGTTTTAATTGTTTTGTTGCTATTATATATAAATATATAATACATATATACATATATACGCATATTGTTGGTTCGTTGTGGCGATGGTAGGCCTATTTGTGTAACCTATTAGTAGTAGTTACTCAATGATATGTGAATTTGCTCAGCAGAAATTCATGTTTCTACTTATGAGTCCAAATAGATTTTTGGTACATTTCTTAAATCCCAACATAACGAAGATGCCCCATAGGGTTTTTGATAGTTTTAGCGACTTTTCCCACTCACATATTCCACTCACAGCTATAAGATAATGTTTTCTAAATGATTCCGATGAATGGTTTATGTTGTGTTAATTGTGATATTGCGTTATTGGGTTATTTTTATTTGTATAGCTACGCTATAAATTATGTCGATGGCAGATTTTTTTTTAACCTATTTTGTGACTAATTGCTGTTCCAACGGATTGGGAATAATATATTTGTACAATATGGCTATGCGTAAAATGCCTCAGTGTGTCAAATTATTTAAAATATATAGATTGTGATCGATTTACCACTCAATTTATTGATAAATTCTCTCAGCTGTTTTTGAAGTAATTTGATCATTGCTTGGCGGAACCACACACACGCACATACACACATACAAGCCTATCTGTGTCTTGAACAATACCCGTAAATACATTGGCCGAATTGTTCAATAACTTTATAATTTCTTCCATTTTAATTCAAAGGCATCACAAATATGATATGTCGCCATGATCTTTAGAAAAAAAATAATGTACGCCCGCTTGACTGTCGTTGACGGTCAAGTTCAAAGCGTGTGCGTTAACCATTAGGCTGGTGTTTAAATTCCGACTATTGTAACACAAGCCGCTTTATTATACCTGTAGCCTACATACATTTAGACATATGTATTGATATGAAATCGTAATTATGAATAAAGTTTAATAGAACAACATTTTATAACAAGAAGCCTATTTTCAACAGGAGCCCAAGGATTTTTGACAATTGGATCATGCATATGAGTTCACAATTTTAGACCGAATTAAATACACTCAAAAATCTTGCAGTTCTTCCCGCGTTGTGCAAAGGGAGGTCTTCTTGGAGGGAATTTACAAAAAAAAAAAAAGATTCACTGCCAGGCCATAACCGTGGCAACCTGTCTGCAGAAAAGCTAAGAAAAAAAAGACCTTTGTTTACCCTATTGCCCTGTCTGAACAGACCGAGAGATTCCAAGATAGCAATTCCAAACCCGGAGACTCCAGACAGTGCACTAGACAGTGACCTTGAACTGACAAGCACTATTTCCTAACCTCCGTATTTCTTTTGTAAAATAACATATCAAAAATACTTATTTTCTCAGAACGACAGTTGAGAATTGCTCACATTTGAATCCAGAAATCGTTTGGTAGGCCAGTGTGATTATGATATCAGCTTGTTAGAGTGCTGGTGTGGATCGAAGGCGTTGTGGTATTGGAAGGTCTGGTTTGCTGTCTGCCGCACTATAATGACGCTGCGGCCTCTATTCTCTCTCTGAGGTAAAGTGGAACCATTATATAATGCAGATTGTTTTTAAAAGATATATAGATATTTAAAGCTATACTTTGCAATTGGTCGTGGACTTATCATGACCTTGTTGCTTACTTGTTCTCGTCTTGTAATTTAGGTTTTTGTATTGGGAAACTTTTCTTAGAAGAGATTAATTCCTATTTTATTAGTAATCAAGTTGTGAACTTAACCGACACCAAGTGATGTTCAATAATGCTCAGACAGACGTGTGTTTCTCATAACATATAACCTTTATGTGCACGCGATGTTGCACTGCATTGTGAGGCTTACTAACTGTTACAGTGGTCGGCGATGATTGGAGATGCAATTCCGAAAGTGCGCGAGATGAGATTAAACCTCGAATAATTCCAGGGAGCGTCTCCAATTCGACATGTTTATTTCTCGTTCTATTTAGGTTCCGAGGCTCACTGGCCTCAGATTCTCTATGAAATCTGTCACTGCTGACGCTGGATCAAATAACGTCTGAGATGCATCAAGTAACGGCTGAGTGTCAAATTGTGCTGCGGCATTGTAGTATGTCATGCTAATTCGACTAGTATTCTCAGATAACACTCCCTTGGCAGGTTTGTAGCGCTTGTCTATGCAGGAAGACTCAACATGCAAGTACAAAATACCACACACATAACATTTAAATCTATTAAATGTTATATAACTGCGATGATGTTGTCAATAGGCCTTTTTTGTTGTATTATTTAGCCCTGCCGATGTTGTTATATAGTTAGGCTATGTTATAACGCATAGGCTAATATAAACATCATTTAATGTTCAACTTGATTTAGACAAAGAATGATATATTCACGCTATAGCAGACCATTAGTATTACTATTCGTATTATATGGGCTTACAAATAGGATGGCAACCAGTTATATTTTCTTTACCATACCCTTAATACACAGTTATATATGATGTAATGTCATTATAATGTGAAACCGTGCATGCTATTAAATTGAAAATCATGAAATAATGTGAGTGGTTAACATGTTTTAAGATCAATAAATGAACATTTTGCGCACGCATTTGAGTTGCACTAAAATACTTAGAGGAATATGCATTTATTAATACATTTACGTATTTATTAAATATTTATGCTTACGAAGTCAGTCATAATATGATACTTTGTCACCAGTGGTATAGACATCTGGGAACCTATAAGCAAATAGTCTAAACCTATAAGTATACACATATGCGCACTAGTCATTATAAATTCAATTTAAAAGGGAGACTAATATATGCTTACGAACTTGCAGATCTATAAATTCATTGGCTGGTCTTGCCCCGGTGGAAAATAGATAGGTGAAGCGTGACGTAACTTTGGAAAAATTTAAATGAGTGTCCGTATAACTAAGATTAGATGGATTTAAGTAGTCTAAGTAGTATTTCCAGATCTCTCAAATGCAATTGATGAAATGATCTATAGACCAGAGGGAAGAGAAGAAAGAACGAATACGGTATCATATCAACCATAGGCAGATTATAAAGACGGTATATGTTGAACAATTTGACAGTCTTTACACCACACCCGAATTTATGCACTGTTGGCTGCATGCCATATTCATAGGAGGCGTTTTAAAAAAAGTGATTTGATTGTTTGCTGAGATGGAGCATTCATTTTTTCTGTAGTATTATATAAGAAAGTACCCCCCCCCCCCAAAAAAAAAAATGGCTCTCTAGGCTGTTATTTATATTAACCTTTTACTGCAGTGGGCAAAATCAGGGTCACGGAGTGTTTTTTGATTGTTTTAAACAGATGTACTTTGAAACAAAAGTATACACCTCACACACATGGTTATGGGCTTACAAAAAATACACCTGTAATGTCAGATGTAGAGTTGAAATGAATTCAATTTCGTGTTAGCATCCTGAAATATGAAGACTGAAATAGAAGAAAACTGTTTAACATAGAAACATCGGATTTTCAGCGTAAAAAAAAAAAAAGCTGATTAATTATGAAATTGTGAAAAATAGTAATAACTTTCCATCCATGAGGCCACAAGGTTAAAGGCTATGTTGTGCAACCTGGATTTGGGGGTAGACATAACATAGTAAATGTACATCCGGGATACAATTAGTATGATATCTTATGTTTTGTATGGTATGCATTCATTTGTGGATGTCCATCATCCATTTTGTATGATATGTTATGAATTGCAATTTGTTCAACATGTTAAGAATTTTCAAAACGTATGATATGTTACAAATTCCAATTTGTGTGGCTAACAAAATCTAGGTGGCTAGGGTTAGGGGATAAGGTTAAGGTTAGGGTTAGGAGTTAGGTTAGACATTTGCATTATACACCCATCCTCCACTCTGACCAACCACCCTACTTTTGTTTTTGTTAAGTAACCTTCTGTCTTATGTAACCATATCAAACGTAAAATATCATACTAATTTGAGTGTCCCGGATTTACATCTACTATGTTACGTCCAGTCTATGAGACCAGGCTGTGTTGTGATGCCTAGTAGATACCTACATAGCATCTTCAAAATCACAAATCAACTAATTAATGGAATATGGTTCATACTCTCCGCTGATTGAATCACTTAAGTGCCCTCTGCTACCTTGTAAAGTTAATATAAAAGAACAGTGAGAGGCATAACAATCCCCATCGAGTCTGCCTGCGAACGTTTATAGGGGGTATCTGTTAAAGTTGTTCATGTGAGAATATTATGTGAAATATATGCTCTTAAAGTAACCTTATTGAATATCGTCTGATTTTAACAGAGCCAATGGTTTCAACCCGCTGACCCCGATACTGTAAATATGAGTAGAGCGCAGCAATGAACATCAGTCTTTTCTTAAAACAAGCTTGTAAAAGAGGGACATCACAGCTTTATATGACATTGAATTCAACCGTAATTTGCTTGAAAACAAGATGTCCTATGCACCCTCTCCTTCTTGGAAAATAAATAGTTTTCATAAGAAATAATATTTGAAAAGTTTTGCCAGCTAATAAAGATATTAAACGAGACTAGGGACAGTTTCACATGTTTGTACAGTATAGAGAAGTAGGTTTGGACTCTACTGGCTTCCAGAGAATAAAAAATAGATTCTACATATTTAATAAAATATTTATAGCACTTTAAAAAAAAGCATATAAACCCCCATAATACAGAAGTTAATGTTTTGTTTTGTCTGAGATGGACCAAGTGGGTGGTAACCTGGTGTAGAATAAATTAGCCCTCAGACCACGTGACTTGGGGTTGACCAATCATTTGCACCCCCAGGTTTAACTACGTTAAATGTCAGATTGCAATAAACTAGAAGCTGTTGGTCGGGCCCGCGGAAATGGGCGAGCATAATCTTCTTAATCCCGGGTTTGTGGGACCTTTGGTAAACATCCACACTGGAGACACTTTTTACTTTCCGAATTTCCGAGCCTCGGGGGGACAACTGGCGGGGCTACCGTCTCTCCCTTACCCGAGAAGGGACAATGTTTGCTCCCTCCAGTGGAACCCATCGGAGCCGTGCAATGGATACTCTCAATCCTACTTTAGCAGCCCCGTATCTATTAACCCTTCTTTCAACCGGTCGTGTGAAATTACTCGACCGGAGGAGGGTAAATGTTATTATAGCAACGGCAGCGCAAGCAACAGAGAGAGCTGTTCCGGTGGTGGTGGGGGCAGCCTAAAACGAGAGGATAGGGCGAGGGACACATCATCATCCATAACATCTGATCACGGTATGCACACTGGCATGGGCAGCAACAACAGTGGTGCCTTTTCCAAGTATGATTATGGGACCGATCAACTCACTCAAGACCCGCAGTCCTGCCTATCTCTGGAATCCGATTCCAACTCCTCGCTTCTAAACGAGGGCAGCAAACCGTCCTCCAGCGACCCTCAGACCCTGGTGTCACCAGGAAACCACACGGTCCACTCGGGCAACATAACTGCAGGCGGAGGTGGGTCCCATTTTCATTCATCCAGACACTGTTATATGATATTATAAATACCAAAGATGCTTGTTTATTATCAAATGACTCGTACTAGTTCAGCATAGCCAGGGATGTGTTGTAGACTAGGTATTCGGAATCATGATGCTCATCACATTGTTTTGATTTTTGCCTGCAGGCGACTTGACTTGCATGTTGGACAAACGCTGCTAGGGGTTAGGGGTTGCCATACAATGTTCCATCATTCTTCAAGTGTTTGTGTACTGTTACTGATACTGAACCAACCAGAAGGCTATATATAGACTGCAGACCATTTTAGTCCACGGTCTTAGGTCTTTCCTGTCCTGTCTCAAGAGTCAGAGACAAAACATCTGAATAACCTAATCGATGTGAATGTATCAGTTCGGTCTATTTGGATCATATACCTTGTTAGAACATGTCTATTACGCACACACATGAGTGCAGTGATTTAAAGAGGTAATGCGCTGTGGATGACTGCATCGAATAGAGAGGGGTTTCGTTTTAATGACTCGTAAACTGAATTAATATCTGTCGCTGTGTACAATAAGGAGTCGTTTAATATGCCTGGAAACTGGTAAATAAGTAGGGGTATTTGCAAGGCAAGATTTAGGCCTAATTATCACGTTAATGTAGCTTTAACTGCGTCAGTAAAACTTCATGTGACACAAACTACTGTAAATTAGTGGTCCCTTTGACTTTATGTATAAACACGACAAGAATGACACAGAGAATTCCAGCTGCTGCTTCTGAACAAACATGCTCCGTGTCATTGAATGAGATTCAGACATGGACTGCAAACCAAAACAAGTCAAGTGTAACACAACAGGTTGTGTGTATGTGCACAGCACAGGAAGTGACATTTTAAGGAGAGTATAGCCTCCCCTTGGAGGTGACCGTGAGCTTAATTTGTAGACCTAACTGTTGTGACTTATCCATCTGTTTTATGCCTCCTCCAGGTGCCCCGTGGTATCCGATGCACAGCCGGACCCGAAAGAAACGCAAGCCCTACTCCAAGCTCCAACTGGCCGAATTGGAGGGCGAGTTCATGCTGAATGAATTCATCACCAGACAGCGGCGGAGGGAGCTCTCTGACCGCCTTAACCTCAGCGACCAACAGGTTAAAATCTGGTTCCAGAACCGGCGTATGAAGAAGAAGAGACTGATGATGAGGGAGCAAGCTTTGTCCTTCTTTTAGAATTAGCAGAGATGCAGCAGTATACGGAGAATCGATTGATAGGCAGTATTTCTCCTGTCTGCAAGTGCTATAAATGCATGCAAGCACCTAGCCTACTCTCACTCCATCTCTATCACACAGGAGGTACAAAAATATCAGGAAGGTATTTGAGGTGTAGGCCCCAAACAAAACGACCAAGTGAATCTGCTGCCATAACTTAGAATCTCTGCAGAGTTGTGCCAGATAGTACTTCCTGTATAGTGTTATGGTAAACCACTTATACAGACGTTTATAAACTTGTGAGATGATATTCTTGCGTCCCCCGCCGGATAGGCCTAAAGGATGGAATTAGTGCTTGGTGTCCTAGACTCTGGTAAATTCCCAAGCCCTTAAAAATGAATAATTGATTCTGATAAATTACTTATCACCGCGTAATACTCCTTATTAGTCATATGTCCAGTGAATATGAATTTGAAAACTAAATGAACAAAATGAAAAGCAATGTAGCCTAATAAACAAATGAGGCCAGAGTGAGAGATTAACCCGTAATCAAGCCAATTCTCCAATGTAGACCTAACTGAATCATCTTTAGGCGCATTCATTGTCACTGACAGTGTAGATTGGTTAAGATGGAGGACATTTCCAGTTGTTTAATATCTCCAAAGTTCACTTGTAAGTGATACGAAACACAATACCCTTATCTACTTTTCGTAGTCTCCCCGCCACGTGTTTGGGCACGTTCACTGTCACGGGCACGGAGTAAGACTCCAAAACGCACATCAGAGGATCTTAGAGATAGCTAAAACTCTAAATCTATGCCAGTCTCTTTATGAATGCAGCGCATTGAACTATTATTTGCCATGAACTCGTTCAAGTGCTGACAACTTTTTCTAGATAGTTTCACTTTTTTAGTCGCCTCTCTCGTCATCTCCCCCTCTGAACCAACCGCCTCTCATAACATTGGTGTTCGCTCTTAGAAGAAAATGATCCAAAATGGTTATTTGGCTGTCCCCCATAGCATAGGCGACTGGAAAAGTCTCAACGGATCCTTGGGACTTCCCAACTCTGACGTCACCCTATTGATGTTGAAATTTATAACGGTTAAGGTAGGGTTTAAGGTTAGAGTTAGGGTTTAGGTAAGAGTTATTATTGAGGTAAGGGTTAACATTTTACTGCAGTGGCCTAAATCAGGGTCACACACAGTGTTTCGTGGTAGTCTTAAACAAATCTACTTTGAAACAAAAGCATACATCACACACATGGTTATGCTTTGTTCTTAGAATGTAACCTTTATTTAACTAGGCAAGTCAGTTAAGAACAAATTATAAGAACAAATTCTTAACTGTGATACAGCCTGGATTAGAACCAGGGTGTCTGTAGTAACGCCTCAAGCACTGATATGCAGTGCTGATATGCTGCGACACTCGGGAGCCCTATGGGCTTACAAAAAAGACGACACGTGTACCATATAGAGTCAGATAGAGTATTACATTTTGGGTTTCCTAATATTACACTTTATATAAATCACAGAAGAATGAAATATAACGTAAAAACACCGGATTTTAGGCGTTTTTTAAATGAATAATGCTAATTAATTATGAACTTAATAAAAATAATAATAACATTCCACCCATGAGGCTACTAGGTAATTTGACTGCAGGGAAGCTTATGGTTAGTGTTTAGGGTAGGATTCCAGGTAGAACCATTTTTTTGTTCCGCGTCGAACCCTTTTGGGCTGCATGTAGAACCATCTGTGGAATGGAACCCAGATGGAATTGAAAGTATTGTACTTGGAACCAAAATTGTTTTTTTCAAAGGGTTCTCCTATGGGGACAGGCGAATAACCCTTTTACCTTCTAGACGACACCTTTTTTGCTAAGAGTGTTGGATCAGAGCAGATGAGGTTGCTGTTTAAGCGAGGTTTTGTGCAGGCTGCTATCAAAGAAAGGTAGTCTTCATAGCTGTGCTGAAAATTATTATTAAATTAGTGTTCCACAAGTTGATGGATTTCCTTATGGCAATATCAAACTGAGGTGCATGTATTCTTCCTATAAATGGAAATCCCATATACACTCAATAAGCGTTTTGTACCTGATAACGCTTACTGATAGAAAAGTGCACATTTGATATAGGCATAATTGAAAGTAGATATAAACTTGAGTGAAAAATAAGCATTGTGGAAATGATGATCGTATTATAAACATACATGAGCTACACCATCTAAACGCAGTGTGTTCTTCTTTAACATCTGGACAGCACACTGTATTATATTGAATGTATATGGATTAAAACCTATAAATGGCACTGAAAGATACTTGCAGCATGTTAGTGATTATGTGAAATATAACAAATGGTTACTAGATAAACGATTTATCTGGCCCTAGGAACTTTCAAAGTAGAAACGACTGAAAGATTTAAAGAAATATCGTTGCATTTTAAGGCAAGTAAGTATGAAACCTTTATTATGAAAGTATTTATGCTTATTATTACTCTATTATTATTATTATTATTATAGTATTGGTCGGAGTTGCTGACTATTATTTGTACTGTGCTTGCTATTCGCTATGTTCTATGTCTCTTACCTCATAACGTGTATCAAATTGTAAAAGTATGGAAATGATGTGATATGTTGCTATTTACATCCTATTTGAGGATACCTTATCTCAATGTAATACTGTCTTCTGTTAACGTTCCCGTTATTTCGTCCTGTAGAATTCAATCTCGCATTCCATTATTTGCGTTTGTAAAGGGGATATGAAATGACGTGGTTATATGATGTGATACTATTTACATGCTATTTCAGGATACCGTTTCCTTGGTGTAATAGCGTTTTATGTTATTGTTCTCTTGTACAATACCGCATTCCCTTATTTGCGCTTGTGAGGGCTGCTTAAAACATTTTATTGTATAAAAGTAATAATGACATGAATGTATCTATGTATGAGTAAGATTTCTAATAAACAGAATCTTTAAAAAAAATATATATAATTGGTCTTACCATCATCATTATGCTGTGATTTTAAATACTGTATTATGATGTAATGGTACACCAATTGAGTCACATTTGAGCATTATTGCGTTGAATACACGAAATATGTCTACGATATACCTTTCCTTTATTTCCCTTTTTCTTCTAGAAGAAACATTCTGAAGACCAGTAAGTGGAATATAGCTCACTCATCTAAATAGTAGGCTATAAACAAACCTTGCAATACAAAAGCCAGGTTGTCAATGTAGCTGAAACGCTAAACAGTGACTCGAACACACAATTGCCCTTTAAATCAGTCATAGGCTTACATTCCATTTATAATATCCTGAAACTAATACTTGGCTGAGTATTTCTGATTGTAGTTAACCTACGTGTCCACAAACGTACGATTACTGTGGTCCGCAAAATCATTATTTAGGTCAAATTGATGGGGTATGAACAAGTGACCTAAATAGCCCTCTTATTTGGGATTTTAAAACAATACGAGCACTCGCTATATGGAAAAAACACCAAAAAAGAAAATATGGAGTTCGCATTGTAAATATCAACCAAATAACTCTCAAACATAATTATCTTTGCAAATAAAAACCTATTGGGAATTAAGGTCTTGTCACATTAAATTGTCGGCTTGTGTTTTTTCTGGGCTGAGATCAGTTGTTGGCATTTCAGTGAACTGTAGCAGACCGGCTCCAGCGACCGACTCGTGGCACCAGCCAAGCGGTCTGAGTTAGTCCCTGTATGATCAAAACACATCCATCATACGCTGCTGCCACTTATGCCTTTTTCCAATAGCTTACTAGCCTGTGTTGAACTAAGTATTTCACCAATAACCTGTGCGTGAACATGCATTCGTTGAGAATTTGGAAGACCGCACATTTTAATCATCATCACAATGAGATGTTCCTAGACGTCGTCATATTCGCTATCCCTTTCAGCTTCATTTCTTTCTTCTGTCCTATTCTTCTTGTGATTTTGCCCTTTCAACTAACCAACGTGTGTGTGTATAGTTTCTACGGTCGAGATATTGAGAGGTGCGTTAAGTCATCAATGGAGAGATGCATTGCACCATAATGCCTTCACCCCATGCTCCAGCACCAGCCTCTGGACTTGTTTATAGATAAAGTGAATAAAGAGAAAGAGAGAGAGAGAAAGAGAGAGAGAGAGAGAGAGAGAAAGAGAGCATATATTGGGTACTACTGTCGCAACTAGCAATCATCTGAATAATTGTTCAGATGATACAAGTTGTCGAATATTTAATACAAAAGAATGTAAGTTTAAATGTATTCAACCTAAGACAATATGGAGTAGGCATGGTGGAAATATGTGCATTTTTATGCACACGGCAAAGCAATATAGTCCTCCTGATTTGTGGTTGCACATGCAGTCTATAATATCCTAAACATTTTAGATTATAGAAGTGAATGCACGCACAATTTTTAAATGTCTAATCGATTCGGGTTACATTTTGTGTTTGTACTCATTGGAGTTCAATATCAAGCGCCTTTGCGCAGATATCACGCAGAACATATTCTTGCAGTTTCAATGTTGATCACTTCTTCGATGTGTTACAATATTACTAATAATATTAGTAGTGTTACTGGACCAATATAAGCCCAATATAAGCCTAGTACTGCGTAGTATTTTTAATACGAATGATAAAAGTATTGTGTATGTTATGGTATATACATTTTATAATGTTCTACATTTTGTCAGGATTAGAATAGAATATGCCCTCATTTCAAAACAATTTTTAGTTATTTGTATCTTAGCAAATAGAGTAGAGCAAATAGCCTTTTATTTTCTCATCGTGTTATTTTCCGTTTTCCAAAACACATATTCGACGTTGGGTTAGGTTATAGGCCCTACGAGTACACTGCGTAATGGCTACTTCTCGTGTTATAAACGTGCTTTTACGCATATGCCTACACATTCAATGAAAGCCAAGAAAGGTTTATTGTGCCGAGCCAAGTAAGCCTTGCGATGAAAAAGAGGCACTCTTGAGGATTATAGAGCCTTCAAAATATTATTTCACCGAAGGACCCATATCTAAAAGCACATTTAGTAGATCTTCGTGTGGGCCTACTATAGTTATGTTGGCTGCATGCGCAGCGATCTTAACAATGGCCTTGTTTAATGCTCCTGGGCGCTTTTGACTTTGAGACTGTCTAAATCTGTTTATGGTGGCTTGACTCCCTTCCCGGCCCGTCTCAAAGGTCAGTGAGCTGCACCCGTGCATGCCCTTCACAGAGAACTTCACCACAGATAGCCATGTGGTCTAGTAGGCCCCCGGCCCGGCCAACTTTCTCTCAGTCTCTCATACCGTTTATGGCACCGAGCTTGATAGAGAGATGGAAATGAGTGAGAAATGGGCAATAGTATTTCCATGCACCCAACTGTGTGTGAGTGCGTGTGTGTGAGTGTGTGTGTGTGTGTGTGTGTGTGTGTGTGTGTGTGTGTGTGTGTGTGTGTGTGTGTGTGTGTGTGTGTGTGTGTGTGTGCGTGCGTGCGTGCGTGTGTGTGTGTGTGTGTGCATGCGCGGTATGAGTGTACTAAAACAAGGTATACTTATATTATCCATAATGATATGTTACATTGTTGATTGGTGAAAAGAGACGGCTCCGTCAGTGTGTATAACGACCAGAGTCGTATGACCATCTTTATGCTAATTCTAATTATAGCCTAATAGTAATGAGCTAATAAGAAAAGCCTAATACTTATACTGCCAATGCAAATATACCACCACTGGGCCTACTAATAATCATACTAATAATAGTAAGATCATTTATAGAAGTAATTGTCACAAAATAAAAAAAACATTTGAGGACGAATCCGAGGACGTATCAGAAAACGCTGTCCATTTAGACCCACATAAATGCTTGACGTTTCAGCATGCGTACCAGTAGGCCCCCTATTAACGTTTCTTGAAAATATTTTTTCTTGTCTAAATCCTTTAGTCTATACAAACCAAACGCTGTGATTACTAAACCAAAACAGCGTATTTTGCAGCTAATTGTAAAAGTTGTAACCGGATTACTTGTCAGCTTCTGTGACATGGCATACACCACTCACTGTTCTGTGGCATGGCATATACCACTCACTGTTCTGTGGCATGGCATATACCACTCACTGTTCTGTGGCATGGCATGTGTTACCTCGTTCAATCGACAACAGGATTTCGATCGGCCAAAGCTCCGCAGTGTGTAGGCCTATTCGTTATTGGTCTAATAATACGCACGCACAACCCTTTTAGAGGCCTATGCACAGTTGTGGGGAGGGTTCTATAGCTTCTCCTCAGCCCCAATCCCCTCACTGATACGTGTGGGCGGGAGCAGTGCACACATTGAAGGTCAAGTTAGTATGCACCTTATATGGATCCCTAGTGCACTAACAGACTGACTGACGGACTTACTGGGTGCAATAGAAAACTGTGAATTGTCTCAGACTGGGAAGACAACAAAAACAACCGTCTAGCTAGTTTCCGTCTTGTCTTTTGTTGTACTTGCCACTGGTAAAATGCATTGAACACCATGGATAATTTGCTTACCTTGAGCTCTTCTGAACTCCTTTCAGTTAAACCCTGTTAGCCTTGTAGTTAGTTGTGCAGCAGAAATTGGCACAGATTTATTCCGTGCTTAATCGGTGACTCTGGTATATACAGACGATGCGTTGTCTTGTATGTGAGACGATAAGGTAATGAAATAGGACTAGACTATACTACCTCATTGGAAAATAGAGTATAGGGCTACTTTACAAAATAATCCTATACCTTTCATTTGGACAATATGCAACATTCAAGCACCAGGCATATGTTGCCTGAATGTTATTTAAGTGTTGTTTAAGTCAATATGCCTAGGCATGTACTTTAGTGCTGCAAGCCAAGCTCATATCTGCGCTGTGCGTTGTTCAGTGCTCAGTGTTTAGAGTTCAATGCTCCGTTTGCCTTTTGTTTCTAAAGGCGGGACTTGGATACCCGTGCACAGACCTAGTTAGGTCACTGATCAACACAGCCGCCACCTCCTTCTTTTGCTAAATTAAATCATTTGGCATGCCAATGTTACATTTGATATATGCGTCGCGCAACATAAAGATAAACACGTATATTGAAATCGTCGAGCTTTGCCATTGTGTCTGAACTCTTGCTGCATGGGAAATGACGTTGATGAAAGTAGTTTTGACTTGAAAGATTAGGTGGAAAAACTCGGAAAGGGAAAGCCATATGGCAAATGGGATCCATCGTTATTAACAAATACATCATAAAAGGGGTTTGCTATGCTAACAATAAAGTCAAAAATAAAGTAGACATAGAAGACCTAAGTAAAATGTAATTATAGCAAGAACTTAAATGGAAAAACAGGCCTATACTGGCTACATTAAATTGTTTCATTTGAATGTGTTTTGGTATCGATTAGACCTGCAAAAATTAACCTCTTTGGCAGTTGTTGTTTCTTTGTTGTGATGTATTCCATTTCAGACAGACATCTAAGGTAATTTAGACATGTTTGTTTGGTGAACATTGATGTTCTTGTGCAAGAAACACTATATATACAAAAGTACGAAGAGCTCATTGACTTTCAACGTGCCACGGCCATAGGATGCCACCTTTCCAACAAGTCAGTTCGTCATATTTCTGCCCTGCTAGAGCTGCCCCGGTTAACTGTAAGTGATGTTATTGTGAAGTGGAAACGTCAGGAACTGCCAAGCTGTGAAGTGGTAGGTCACACAAGCTCACAGAATGGGCCCACCAAGTGTTAAAGTGCGTAGCGCGTAAAATCCTATGTCCGCGGTTGCAACACTCACTACCGAGATCCAAACTGCCTCTGGAAGCAACGTCAGCAAAATAACTGTTCGTTGGGAGCTTTATGAAATGGGTTTCCATGGCTGAACAGCCGCACACAAGCCTAAGATCACCAAGCGCAATGCCAAGCGTTGGCTGGAGAGGTGTAAAGCTAGTCACCATTGCTGGCTGGAGAGGTGTAAAGCTAGTCACCATTGCTGGCTGGAGAGGTGTAAAGCTAGCCACCATTGCACTCTGGAGCAGTGGAAACGCGTTTCTGAAGTGATGAATCACCCTTCACCATCTGGCATTATGACGAGCAAATTTGGGTTCTGCGGATGCCAGGAGAATTCTACCTGCCCGAATGCATGGTGCCAACTGTAAGTTTGGTGGAGGAGGAATAATGGTCTGGGGCTGTTTTACATGTCAGCGAAGGGACATCTTAATGCTACAGCATACAATGACATTCTAGACGACTCTGTGCGTCCAACTTTGTGGCATCAGTTTGGGGAAGGCCCTTTCCTGTTTCAGCATGACAATACCCCCATGCACAAAGCAAGGTCCATACAGAACTGGTTTGTCGAGATCGGTGTGGAAGAACTTAACTTGCCTGCACAGAGCTCTGACCTCAACTCCATCGAACACCTTTGGGATGAATTGGAACGCCGACTGCGAGCCAGGCCTAGACGCCCAACATCAGTGCCCGACCTCAGCAATGCACGTGTGGCTGAATCGAAGCAAGTCCCAGCAGCAATTTTCCAACATCTAGTGGAAAGCCTTCCCAGAGGAGTGGAGGCTGTTGTATCAGCAAAGGGGGACCATATTAATGGCCATGTTTTTGGAATTAAATATTCGACGAGCAGGTGCCTACATACTTTTGGTCATGTACTGTATTAATCTGTACACATTTTGCAATAAGATTTTATTATTTATGCATTATAAAGCCTCAATCATAGGAATCATGCAAAAATAAAGCCTCAATCATAGGATACTTGTTGTTTATAATATAGCCTACAACCTAGTCAAAATGTTTATTTCAGTGTGAATGATTTATGTATTTGGAACTGATGAAAAATATCGATTTTAAAAACATGCTAATTTAAAAAACACATTTCGACATATCCGCCATGGCAGTTTCTTCCCACAAATTGTGGGAATTCATGTTTTTTTATTTATAATGTAGGTGCAAAATAATATATGGAGGATTTATAACTGTTTACAGTTATAAAACTGTTTATAAATATAGTATGTTACTTGGTCTCATAATGAGCCGTAGTAAAGTTAGGCCTGCTATTATTGTATTTGTATTGAATTTGAATGAATGTTCAAAAGTAGGCCAAACCTTAGTTGGTTTTGTTTTGGGGATGCCGACTGCACTGTGCCTCGCTGCAGTAAAAAAAAGTTGACCAGTCAATAACATTTACCATGAACAGAAAAATACATAACAGGATAAATAGGATGGCCACCTGTGGTCACAAAATAACCAGCCAATATGTGTGAAATAATTTGACACTTTCACAGAATTGATGAAGACATTTTATTGAGCGCACTAATGTAAAATACTTTTGTCAAACCCACCAAATGATTGTGCGTAGAATATTACTTTGTGCGAAAAATAAAGCAAAGCTATTTAAATATCCAAGCAAATGAAATCATTTAACTTAAATGTATGTATTCTGTCTTTGTGATGAGAGGACTCATCAACGGCCTATTGTTTATCAATCTTTGTGCTCCTAAATTCCAGAAATAGACTCTGGGGAGTCCGTTTAACAGCGTTTATATCATCTGATCTTGTAACCTATACTGGTTCTCAGTGCAGATGCTTTCACGCTAGGTACGTTCACTGAGACCTCAGTAAAAACAAGGGCCTTTCTTGTTGCGCTTGAAACTGTTAGCAGCTTATACAACCACGTTTAACAGCCCGACTTACATCCAATTAAATGTATCTAGGCCATGAGGGGACAGTAACATGATTACACACGCTTCGAACATTTAGCCCTGGTTTCAGACCGCTTTAATTTGAGGCGGGCCAGAGAGGCCGCGCGCGCCTCAACAGGAAAACGTTGCCTTCCTTCCGTTTTGGTGCTTAGCGACAAGACAATGTCTGCGTCTGTAGACGGTGCATCTGTTGTTTTTTCTTCTTCCGTTTGAAATAAAACAGGAGCAAAAATATGAATAATGAAATTATTCACGGCATAGTCTGTCCCCGAATAGCAAAGGAATAGGGTTGTTTTTGAATTGCTGTGGCATTTGGGCCTGTATTTTGGAAATAAATCGACTTTATTTGTCTAGATTTTTATTTATTGAAATGTGTTTGGGTAGGCCTACATATTCCCATTCTAAATCAACTAACATGGTAGCGTAATTACATTTGAAACTATTTGTACCATTTTGATAACATTGTTCCCTAAGAGTAGTAACACCAATGATGGTACCATCGGCGAGACATTTATGTACATTTGGATTTTCTGAAATGGAGGCCACAAATGTTAAAATCTAAGGTACTCAACCCTTTAAAAATAGTTTACTAAATTTTGCTCGCAAAGTGATTTCCTTTCATTTAAAATTACTATCGCCAAGTGACACTTTGGATTTAGACACCAAATGATCAATGGAATCGCCAAATGTATAACATACTAAAAGGGCGTGATTAGCTAATAATTATATTTAGTAGGCCACTCCCCCGATAACAGTTTGCCACTGGAGAGAATGCTCAAGGTCCGTATATATATTTGTAAACAACGATGTTCAAGGCAGTAACACACTGACATCAAACTGAGTAACACATTATAGGTCTACTAGTAATTTATTTTAATTTTAATAGCCTTCTTTTATTGATCTATATAATATATTTAATAATTTTGTTCAATGTCTATCATTCAAAATAATATATAGATATCTCTAAATCTCTAAAACATGTCACTACACCTCTACACATCCCCAGCGGGACAGGCTCATTTGCTAGCCCGCAGTAGTTTCTACAACGCATACAAATACATGCTTTGCAGTAGAACGGACTTGTTATTAAATAACAGTTTAATAAAACGGAACATATATTATTTGTCAAGTTTTTGTGCTTTTAAAGGGGTTTTACATGGTGCCAAAGTCAAGGTACAAAATTTACCACCTCAATTCAAGAATGACTCAATTGGAATAGCCCATACTGCTATAGGCTTCAAGCCCAATCAAACAATAGTCATACTATTGATTTAGGCTAAACAAATACGACTTGCGAATACAGCAACTTTATTTTTTTTTATCAAGATAGTTCTCGTTCTTCTAAGCAACAGGCTGCACTTGGCTTTAGACAATGCATTGTAATTACTGTGCGAGGTAGCAATACATTGCTTAGATTCCTCAAACACAGTCGTAAAGCATGTGCTCTCCTAACAGTGATGTTTAAGCAGAGAATGGCACATATTTACAGCACCTCTTTCTTCCAGGAAACTCGCAGGACTCGAAAAGGCCTGTGTGGGTATTAGGTTAAAGGCTCTAGCAGTACTTTTTAACATGTTGTAATTGTACTCGCTGCATGGTAGGCATACTCGGCAGGGGCTTTGGTTAGTCAAAAACATTTGTGAAGGAACCCCTTCTTATTTAGAGAAATGGCGCATCAGCCATCCGACTCCAGGGTCCTACTGCGGGTGGTATTTTATAGGCTAACTGTGACTTGAACTTAAATCCAAGAAGAATAAACACATGGTAAACCTTATCCCCTGAATGATGGCCTTATACCGCCGTAAGACATGTCTAGGATA
Organism: Oncorhynchus masou masou; assembly: GCF_036934945.1. Lineage (NCBI taxonomy): Eukaryota > Metazoa > Chordata > Actinopteri > Salmoniformes > Salmonidae > Oncorhynchus > Oncorhynchus masou. The sequence continues at coordinate 37,146,187 of NC_088244.1, read as the reverse complement.
GTTTGAGGCCTTTGAAGGAGGGTTACGCACGACTTTATTGCTCCTTGCAAGCTTGTGTCCAGATTTGAAAACGGAAGTGTGGTGGGCATGTCCTTTATGTAATACCCCAGGCAACGTTTTGGCATCTCCTTTTGTGATTGCACACCACTGGTGTATACCCGATCTTGCGATTGGACCCTCCAGTACAGGCCTAACTGGTACAATTCTCAGAATCCTTAGAACATCTGACAAGGTTATGGATAATTAGCCGAGGCTATTATGTAACCTACGCTGGTTGTTGTTGTCTTGCTGCAGATGATCATGCATTCCACAAAGGAACAAATACGTTGTTGTGTGTTAAGGCTTCGTTTACAGTAAATGTTATTGCCTTTGGAGAATCAGTGCCATTTAGAACTCATTCTCGAAATAACTCAACAGTAGGCCTACAACTGTAGTACAGTTTCTGCAACCAGTGAATACGAAGAGGTTATTATTACATTTCGGAATGGTTAACTTTCTGGAATGCGAAGCCCCTTGAGCAAAAACGTTCACCATTTTCTATTACAATGTAAGGCACTAAGCCCAAACCCGTGGGAGACGACGACACACTGCGCAGTATAGCCAGACTAACTTATGGTAGCTAACATTTTTTCCCGCATCAGCTATTTTGTAAAAAATAATGTTAACTTATTTTACCCGTCCCTTGTACTGTGACGTGGAATTCTCCATTTGTGTTTTCATAATTCAAAACCACAGTCGGCCTATGTCTGCATGGTTGCATGCGTGGGTAGAACTTATTAGAGTGTATACCAATTTTAAACTCCTTTTTCCATCTTACTTTAATGTGTTCTGTAGAACAAAGGGATTTAGCTTTTGCTTACAGCCATTCGGCGTTTTATGGTTAGACGCGTAGAGGATTTTAGTGGTCAAATTCAAGTGCTGTGTCTTGGCAGCTGTCTGCTTTCTTTGTACTTGGGTGCGGGCATCGTGCACGTCAACTTTGTATCTGCTGGAAGGGGACTGTAATACAAACTAATTCCATTGCCATATACCTCTCTCCAAAATATATACATCTACTCATGATAGTCATCTTTTTTTGATGATTTACAACAAAATAATGTGCTTTTAGGCGACAAGAAGTGGGCCGTCAAATGTGCATACATAATTCCATAATCTTAATCCCATGATCATTTTAAACGTTTAAACTATTGGAACCATAGAGTTTGTGTTATGTCATTTTATAATTTGCATACAGGTTCACCTTCAGGAAAAAAAAATGTTTTGCGAACATAGGAAGCTATTGATAGTCTAGTGAGATTTATCGATACAATAATCCTACCTTTGTGTTGATGATTGGCAACTGTAGTTCACGTGATTCTGTATACGACAGTGAACGTTCACCACATAAGAGAAAGAGCACACAAGGGTATTTTAAATGTGTATATGTATATATATCAATTTATTACAGGATTGAAATATCATTCCTCGAGTTGATCGCATGGCCTAATCTACTTTAGAGCTTTGTGATGAGGATTTCAGCCGTGAGATATATTTTTCAACTGAAATGTCGTTTAAATTCCTTGAATGAAGGCGATAACTAATCTAGCCTACCTTGCCTGGGAGCACTCAGGCATATTAAAACAAATCAATAATGGTAGCCTAGAGTTTTCTTTTTCTTTCGTAAAGCAATGTGTATTTAATCGGGCAACTAGTCCTAAAGACAGAGATATAGTGCCGGATTTCTTATTGCTATGCAGCTGTCTGTGAAGGTATTCTATGACAAATCGATTCATTTGTTGCTCAGTGAGACAGTAGAGACTACGCAGAAATAGCCCCTCTTGTACTTCAAAACAAAATAAATGGCCTCCTGGAGACTATTTGGGCGCATTAAGCTTTAATATAGCCACTCTCGTGTAGACTATCTCGATTCAAAATTACGACGACTTGATATGTTATAGTTTGCAGTTGGTGGATTAGAGTTGTTTTGACAGCCTTTCGTCGTCAAAGGTTAAACTTAGCTGGTTTTCTTCTCTCCTCCATGTTCAGCCTGGATGCTTGGTCTTGACTTTCCCGGCTATTCACTCGAGGGCCTATCATGATCCAAGAGAAATTGATTGAATTAGGAAAATGAGTGATGTAGTCAAACTAATGGAGTAGGCCACCCTAAACGTTATGCTCTACATCCTTGTTCATTCTCATTTAGTTCACATTGATGTTGAAACTATAGCCACAACATGTCGGCTTCCGTTAAGGCCATGCCTTGATCAAATAAAATCCGAGATAAAAACTTCAATAGAAAGATGTCCCTGAAGCACGGGAATGAAGCCAACTAGCCTATGTATTCAAAAATGCTTATTTTGAATAGTTACTTTTTGTGGGGGGGGTTCATTATAGGGAAATGTTAGTCTGTTGGTGGCTGTTTCAAAATGTAATTATAGGCTATTACAGTGGTTTAGATGAAAAATGCCCAGGTTTCAAAATGGTAACATCTCAAGCAAGGCAACATCTAGTCATTGATTCACGATGGACATTTAGACTACCTACAAATAGCACAAAGCCTGCGAGCCTGTATGAGAGTGAAAACAGCAGCGCTTCGAGTGTGGTCTTGAAATCTTGGTCTCATTATAAAGCATAGATTTGCCTTAACCTCGCAGTGATCTCGGTTCACTTTGTCAGTAAGGCTGGTAGTGGTTAGTCATACATTACAATGTGTGAGAGTAAAATGTCTATATTCTGCTGTGTTCCAGTATAGGCTATTGTAAAATATGCTAATGTATTAATGTAGTAATGTAATGTAAATGTAGTAGCTATACTATAGTGATAGTTATAATAATACTAATAATCATAATCATAGTAGGCCTAATAGTGAAGTCTTACCTGTAGAATTCAAAAGCATGTTTAGTCTGCTATATCAAATACTAAACCTGTGCTAGCCTAGCCCACTCCCATACATAAATAGCCTCCTAAAGATTATCTTTATAATTGCCATAACCTATGTAAACAAACAGGAATCTGTTACTGGTTTTCTTACTGCTCCTGCGGTGTTATGAAAATGAATAGTTTGAACCTCCTAGATCTTGCCTAAGTGAACCACTCCTACACATCCAAGTGTTCCACGTTGATATATGACAATATCTACTTTCGATCACGTGTCTCCGGGCGACTTAGACGGATTGCGCGTCATCTCGCCTTCCTAAATTTCCCCCTTCTAACAGCTCGAATCCAAAACATCTATCTTTCGTACGGAGTACGGGGGAAAGATGTTTAACTCAGTGAATCTGGGAAACTTCTGCTCCCAGACGCGCAAAGACCGGACATCCGAGTTTGGGGACAGAACGGGCTGCGCCTCTAACATCTACCTCCCCAGCTGCACCTACTACGTCCCCGAATTTTCTGCCGTCTCTTCATTTCTTCCACAGGCCTCGTCGCGGCAGATAACCTACCCATATTCCACAAATCTGTCTCAAGTGCAGCCGGTACGGGAAGTTTCCTATGGATTGGACCCTTCTAGTAAATGGCACCATAGAAGCAATTATGCATCATGCTACTCTGGAGAGGATCTGGTGCACAGGGACTGTCTTCCGCAATCCACCATGACAGAAATGCTTATGAAAACGAACGAGAATGTGTACAGCCACCATAACCACCATCCCAGCTCCAACCATCCCTCCACAGGGTTCTACCCCGGAGTGGGGAAAAACAGCGTCCTCCCTCAAGGTTTCGACCGCTTTTTTGAGACCGCATACTGCGGCACGGACAATCAGTCAGCAGATACTTGTTTACAAAAGAGCGAGGCTAGAAAGCTGGAAACAAAGTTCCAGCAGCCAGCGGCTCTACCGGGCGTCCCAGACCAAGACAAGGACACAGAGGATGAGGAGGAACATACAAATTCGGGCTCGTGTTCTTCTTCAGCCACCAAGGACCGCAGCGCCAGCAAGAACAGCCACTCGAGTAGGTACCGAAGCTGTAAATGGGGAAAGGGACTAGCCCGGTGTTTTGTCGGTCAGATTTTATGTGGAGTTTTATAAGCATTCAAAGGATTTTATTATAACCTACAAAGCTCTTTCTTCCAATGAGAAGACTTTTTACGATGGGAAAGCGCTTTGAAAAAAAAGGATGTTATACACAGACGCTTCTATCGTGGAGTCTGTGAAATTTTAAGAGCGCGCTATTGTGACAAATGCTAACTTTGATCATGAACTTGCATTGGGCATTTTAAGGGATTTTCGCGTTGGGCTGTCGTGAGTAAAAACCAATTGGGCAGAACATTGCTTTTGGCGTCCTGTGAATTTTATTTTAGCAGCTTGCACGCAAACTATAACACTAAAGGACGTGCTGTGAGATTATTAGCCTTGTACACTTAGAGGCAGGCTCCATAAGTATCCATCTATCTATATTTATCTGGGCAAATGTCGAAGATAGCAATATCATTGTGTTGTGGTGGTTTCCTTGCAACGAAAGAGAAAAGGATACAAGTGTAATCAGTCGTAGAGACTCCAGTGTGAGTTTGTGTCAATATCTGGATTCAAGCAGTGCACTGCAGTATTGAACCGAACACATTCTGTCCAAGTGAGGCACATTTCCATTCGGTTAGCCCTGAGATAATTATGTCTGAATCTGCAGTGATTGATACACACACACACACACACACACACACACACACACACACACACACACACACACACACACACACACACACACACACACACACACACGGTCTCTAACTCACACACACAGGCCCACTGGCGTCTCTTTGTGTAGGCAAATGTATCCCAATCAGGAAATAACTGCAGAGATGTTTTGTGTCGTTGTACTTTATCTTTTTCATGACGTTTTGACCACCACTGTGATGTAGTGTGTCTCAGATCCGAAATACATTTTAGATTCACATCGAATACAAAAACATACGCATTTCACAGAGCCATGAAGGAGTCTGGAAATTGATAGCGAAGGTCTAGTTTTGTATATTTGTAAAAGACCAAAACACATACTTGGGGCTTGTAAATGTATATGATTTGCTCTTCAAGCGCTTGTGATAATGTAACAAGTCTTTATGGCGGATGTGTCTGATGTGTTACGTGCAGTGTTGGATGTTGACAGAATTGGTATAATCAAATTGATGCTTCTCGACATTCCTGAATAGTGTATTCACATAGAGAGGCTATACACTTTGTGTTGATGTGAATATGTGTGAGCGGCTGCTTTAACTTCATGTGAATATCTGTGCGTAAATGGAAAACAATCCCATTGAACTTTCACTGATCATGTCCTTTATGATTGATTGCCCCAGGTACTCCTCGCACAAGGAAGAAGAGGTGTCCATACTCCAAATTTCAGATCCGAGAATTGGAGCGGGAGTTCTTCTTTAACGTTTACATCAACAAAGAGAAACGGATGCAGCTTTCCCGGATGCTGAACCTCACCGACCGACAGGTTAAAATCTGGTTTCAGAATCGAAGAATGAAAGAAAAGAAATTAAGCAGAGATCGTTTGCAGTACTTTTCTGGAAACCCACTATTGTGAGCACGCAGAGTGTAAAAGCATCATGATTATTATAGTCAAAAGGTCAATGACACACTTTTCTCAGTGAATTCTTATCACCAGTAATAAACACGTTTCAAGTTACTTCAAAAAGACAGATCAGCAGCAATGTTGAGCAACTAAATGTTATGATGAGGTTATTTCAATTTCTAACATTCGGGGTTGCTGTATGTATGCGTAATAAGGCACCATTTTCCTGTAGCCTTCATTCGCAGGATACTTTCTAGTTCATATATACATGTGAGTATATAGAATAATCATTTATATGCTGCTGTCGAGTTCATATGGTTTTCCGTGTATTGACCACGAATCTTAATTGTGTTTATTCAATTGTGCATTTCACAATTATTGTTTGTTGAATAGTATTACATGTTACAACGCAATTCGGAAGCCATGATAGCACTATATTGGACATTTAAACGTTCCCTTTCCTCTGGGCGATGTATTTGTAGCCTACCATGTTTCTGTTTTGGACCAGAATATTCAACACACAATAATACATTTACAGGTGTCCATTTTGCTACCGAGGACTGTGACGTGTACAATCTGTAATGATGTTTTCCTTGTACAGACTATGCAACTATGTGCATTCGTGACTGTAAATATGATTTTGTTTTTAATTTCGCTCCCCCCCCTTTTCCCTGCTGCTATTTTCTTTACACCGCCCAAGCTGTGTACTTTAAAAGCTTTAATGTTAACCCTCCTTTAAATTATTTGCTTTATGCTTGGTGCTTCTTTATGAAAGAGGAGGAAAATATGGCGTTGTGCCTGTGTATCATTAATATAAAGATACCTATGAAATAAACAGGCGTATAGACAAAACTAACAGACTGGTGGATTTTGTTTTGTCATAGATGTTATTATTTACCATGGTTATGCTTATGTGAATGTCGTTTTCAAGCCGATTGATTGAGAGTGGTAGGCAATGATTAAAAAAGTATTGGCAAAATAATCCGACTGCATTTATGCCTTCGATTTTCTTTTGGGCCATTGTTCGGTCTATCTGATGGTTATTTTCAAGGGATTTGAGTGGGGTGGGTAGCCTAAATGTTTGTGCCACTGTTTTGATAAAACCAAGTTCGAAGCATGTGGAGAGATTGCGAGTCGTGCATTATTAGTTGGGTATTTGTGGATAGTAATTGCATCCAATGCCAACTTAGTTTTAAGCCACACTAATTTAATGTAGAAACAGGCCTTACCTTATACGCAAACACATTTTCAGACGAAAACATTGTTGAGGGTGTGTGTGGGCTGTTGGGCTGTACATTTATACAACGCTTACATGCTTATTGCATATAACTCTAGGACTGCATATTTGAGCTTTTGCAAGCACACACAGAAGTACACGGAAACGACAACACAGAAACTAGGCTACACCTCAGAATCACAGAGAAAGAAAGAGGAACGGGATCCTCCTTTAGTGCCCACTAAATGGAATCGCCACTCTTGCAGTCCAGACAGTGTCATAAAGACAGAGGCACTAAATGGCTATTTTTTTCTCTTAATTGCACCGTCTGTTCGGAGGGAATTGGCGTTCACTTCCGATGTAAATAGTAAACAAGTAAGATTGGCTGTCCAAACAAAAAACTTAGCAACTAGACTGTTCAACGTGAACTCGGGCCGGTGCTGTGCACAACGTCAATCCCCCTCCAACTGCACAACACACAAGCACAAGCACACACACACACACACACACACACGCACGCACGCACGCACACGCACACACTCCCACACATCCTTTAGCATTTCAGCCTTCACCACTACTTCATACCTCAGATATTTCTGAGAAAAATGGACCTCAAAAATTAGATCGTGGAACTCTAGGTCAGTCAGGTTATACATTGACATTACCTAAACTATGTCTTTACTAATGGTTGACTACATTTGCCAGGTGGTAGGTGTGTGTGCACATCTATAAATATAGAGGACATTACTGGGGTGTGTCTGTTGGACAGATTTTACCGAGTGAGTGTATGAGTGTGTGGATAGCCTACGTGCGTGCGCCCGCGTGCACACAGAGCATATGTGCATGGAATATTGCACGTGTGTGTATTAACTACAATTTATAATTAAAAGTAGTCTTTGAACTTCAATAATGTCAAGGCCTTCACCTTTAACCCGCTGCAATAAAGTGGAATCAAGGAGCCCCTTTTGCCCGGAAATGTGTGCAGGCGAGGAATCGACCAATGGGAGTGAGTGGGAAAAGAAAAAGGAATGTGTAGAGAGTCCAACTTTGACCCCTCCCATTAAACTACAGCAGGTAACTTTGCCAGCTTTAGTACGCCCAGTAAATACACTTTATTATCCCAGTAAAATGTATACGTTTTCACGCATGATACGTTTTATAACATGTTGGCATGAGCTTTAACATGTAGTTATATTTTCACAGTTTCTTGTGGAAATGAATGTTGATAATGCATTTGGGTTAAATTCTTCTTTAAGAATTATATTATAGAATTATATTATATTCTGTAATGTTCTATTCGATTCTCTCTCTATTTGTGTGTATGTGTGTTGTGTGTTTATTCTCTGCTACTCACTACAATCCCTTTAGACTAAAGCTGAAGGCGGAAGAGGGGGGTGTTAGTTGTGACAGGGGGGGGGGGGGGAGATGCTCACAGGCAGAGATCAAGGCTGGAATACTTTTCTTGTCACACCCACCAACCTTGGCCCTGGGACGATGACGTAGGTCATTTGTTGGATATCTCTGCCACACATCGTCACCATTCTCTGTGGCTCGCGGCTCCTCAAACTCCTGCCCATCAACCACAGGGGGCCAGGATTCGCCCCGGGTTGTGTTGATCGCACAATAGGAGGGCAATGTTTTGTTTCCTTTCCTTCAATAGGCTTTATAAAATTATAGGGCAATGCATGGAAACATCATCTTCTTCTTTCGATGGATCATTTTATACATATGTCACTACAGTGTTCATATGGTGTTCGAGATTGAATGACATTTTATTTTGTTTAGTTAGTGCTATAGTTGTAATATGGTAGTCTTGATTTATCCTGAGAGATGAGAGAGGATACAATGCAGCCGGCGGTTGGTTCAGTCGAGCTGATCCCATTGCGCACTTGGCTGTTGGGAAGGAAAATGGCGGGTGTCACAGGCGAATGCAATCGGACGGCCTGAAGCATAACATTTCGTGATATCCGATGCATGGCGATTCATTAAGGTTGAAAATGAACTAACACAAAGCATAGCGAGATCTTTGTTGAACCTTTTCAATGTGATAAGACATGTAGCTAACGCTTATTTGAATTCATTCTACAGCAGCGCTCAAATAATTATTATGTAGGCCTATGTATTTTTGACTCCATGTATATGTTCTAACATGATGTTATTGTTATGGTTTGCGTGTTTGGTGAGTACTGAGGCCTAATTTAATTTCGTTCATGTTTTGAGCATTCCTGTATTTTGTCCTAGCATGTTTTTAGGTGGGATATTGTGAAGGACACATTGAAAAAGTGTCTAAATTACGCGTCATTGTAATTCAAGGTGTATTGCTTGAAATGACGTTTGTGCTTAACCCCTTGATCACACCGTACTACATCTACATTACTCAGGAGCCTTGTCTTGATGGTTACTTTATGTATGATGCTGTTGTTTTCCACAGCAGATTATTATATACACGTGTTCGTGTTTGATAATAGGATCAGAACTTGAAAGCTCAAGCCCGTGCTACCAAGTTCATTTTGAATAGAGATTAACCTGTTACTATAGGCCTCGTTCTTGAGTATAATTCTGCAGTGAGTTTTTAGGTGAAGGGTTGATCACGAGCACTTATCCTCCGGCATAAACAAATGTAACGGTGGATGCAATCAGAAATAGATCACATCAAAAAATGAAAGAATGCCAGCACTAATTTGGATAGAAATGGCAATTTAAGCTTTGTTTTGCAACGAGTTATTGCCATAATGAGTTCCAATGTATGCGCATTGTGCATGTGGCTTACCCTAGATGTGATGAAAACTGAAGGCTGTCGATATACTTCGAAGAAACTAACCTGCGGTCCTTTGTGTGGTCGTCACCAATTGAATACCTATGTGTGCTTTCAGATTACCACTTCTCTGATTTATATTTGTCTTTAAGACGCTACATGCCTCAGCCATAAATTCCCACTTGCACAGGGGGTGGACATCTGCTTGCAAGGAGCTCAACCTCGTTACATCAAATTGGGAAGCTATTTCATGGTGGCCTGCAATAGACAAACTAGTTTTGTCTTGCGTCCGTCTGCGTAAACGCAACATGACGAGGGGATGGGCGGCATACGCGTAATGTGCATCTTGTCTATGTTTTCGCTACTCCGCATGATGGTAAATGTATTCGATTTGAAGCAAAAAACTGTATAGCAGACTGAATAAAGTTTAAAGACGTAAAGCGCACATGTGTCTGTGCTTATTTCACACTAAACACAAATCAACAGCTATTTAGGCAATAAAACGAATGGAAATATGTTATTTTACCCATGAGCAAATAAAACCTTTCCTATACGCGCGCGTAAAACATAAATATGTGCACAAAACAACATTCAAAAGAACAAAATACACTAAAGAACATTCACACCTAGGCATTCATCGTTATTACCGTTTATTTCACTGACAAATACACATAATAGGCATACCAATCGACACACATCAATCCCCCAAACACACATAGCCCTCCCATTACAAACAAGGGCAAATACACAGGTATAGTGATTCACATATAGTAAACAATATTTAGATCATGATAATTATTCAGATCACGTGTTATTATTGGGCTTATCGCCTTTTAAATGGAGGTAAACTGAACAAAGACATTGCTTATTGACCAATTACTATTTTGTGAGAAATTGTACTTGAAGTCGGCCTATTATGCTATGCAATGACCCATGTTGAACACGAGTTAGGTTATAACGGGTTATAACTTATCTATTGAAACAACGAATGACCCGTTAAAGGTATCTGTGTCTCCGGGAATGGTGTAATGGGTTGTGTCTTCAGTATAGGTCAATTCCACAATTACTCCTTATTTAAATTGAGATACTACCAACCATTCGTAAGCGGGCAAACACACACACACACACACACACACACACACACACACACACACACACACACACACACACAGAGAGAGAGAGAGAGAGAGAGAGAGAGAGAGAGAGAGAGAGAGAGAGAGAGAGAGAGAGAGAGAGAGAGAGATAATGTGCACACACACACAGCCTGCATTTTCACTCAAGGTTATGACATGGGTATTAGTATACACATATCTGAGGATCTCGAATTCAGGATGCTGGTTTCATTTGCCAACTTTAATAGTCTTCTAAAGGTATCGTTACAGATAATGTTAACATATTCTGAGACATATTGAATAGGTAGGTATAGGTTTACGAAATGTGTCCTCAAACTGATTGATTAGCGTTAGAATGAAAGACTGGATTATATTTCTAACAAGAGGGTGAAATGATGGACAGGCGAGGAAACCAATCAAAACAGTCATTACATTACCCTTGCTTTTAGTGGTTGGAAGAGAAACCACTGCATTCTCCACAGCCAATGTAGCCTAATGTACCTACTTGAAATAAGCTACAGCATTTAGCAAAGATTCAATATTTTAAGTGAAAATGGCCTTGACCTCACACCATTCAATACGCATCAACATTAATCATTTCAATGAATTGCTCTTAGGCTATTAGCTAGACTTTTAGTTATTTGCTCAGAAACCAATCAAAGGGTCACCGTCTAATTGTCAATATGCAAAACTTTTAGTTTTGCTTACATTCTTTAAAAAAAGAGATAGAACCAAAAAAAATCGAGATCGAACCAAAAATGTTCTTCCTAACATTGAGAATATTCAGCCAATTTACCCTCTGAATGGCACACAAACACGATCCATGTTTCAATTGTCTCAAGGCTTAAATATCATTCTTTAACCTGTCTACTCCCATTCATATACACTTATTGAAGTGGATTTAACAAGTGACACCAATAAGGGATCATGTTATGGAAAGAGGAGGTGTTCTTAATGTTTTGTACACTCAGTGTAGAACCAACATTAGTTCCATATAGAACCCGATTTTGGTTCAGTGAAGAAGAACCTCTGGGGTTCTGGTCAAAGAACCCTACAAAATGGAACCTTAATGGGTGCCATATATAAAGCAAAGAAAGTAACCCATTTTGGTTCTATCCAGGACCTTTTTTTCTAAGAGTGTATGCAACTCAAATTGCTCTGATATTGTTTGAATTTGACTCAAGGAACAGAATGCGCAAGTACCTGTGATTGTTTTCGATTCAAATTGTAAAAAATAAACAAAAATAGCTTCTATCAAGGAGCAATTTCTCAAGCAAGAATTTTGCTACAACTGCTTAGGAGTGGTATGAGTTGGGAGGGGAAAACTGAAAACTAGCTATTGGCAAAGAGGTTTGTAACTCTCTTTCTTATTGGTTTATTGACTAATTATCGCCTGGTGGGCGGCAGAGTAGCCTAGTGGTTAGAGCGTTGGACTAGTAACCGAAAGGTTGCAAGTTCAAATCCCCGAGCTGACAAGGTACAAATCTGCCGTTCTGCCCCTGAACAGGCAGTTAATCCACTGTTCCTAGGCCGTCATTGAAAATAAGAATTGCCTAGTAAAATTGACTTGCCTAGTAAAATTGACTTGCCTAGTAAAATTAAGGTAAACAAAAACAAAAAAACTCCATGGCACCAAAACAGGCAGAAATCTCCAGCTGTATCTTCAAACAGCTCTTACACTTAAAAGACATATCACACTCTAAAAATGCTGGGTTGTTTGGATGACCCATTTGCTGGGTTGAAGGCATTTGGTCACTTAGCTGGGTTGTTTTCTTTAATAGGAGCAACGTTGGGTTGTTGATACTGGGTTATTGAGGTTGGGGTTTTGAGATATGTTCCAGTGAGTGGGTTAAATTCTCCCACCAAAACCAGAAGATAAAGTGATCCGGCAAGCTTGTAAATGAGGACTGTTGCATCTGTAGGCTAGAATTGCAGCCGGCTCTGAGGGGAATTACTTTTCTTATGGACAAAAGGGGCAAGCTGCTGTGGCTAACCGAAAAAAATGTTAGTACAAAGCTAACGTTTGTAATTATCCATTCAGGTTAAATAGACCTAGCTATCATAATTACATTCTGTATTATCTCAGTCATTGACATTTGTAGATCATGTTAGCTAGCAAACAACTCCATGCATGCTAGCCCGAGCCTGCTAACAAGCTATTGTCCTGTACTCTGTGTGGTAGCAAATGTAAGGTTTTTGTTTAAGTTCGGCTAGCTATGTCAGTGCCTGTAGAACGCTTGTCTTCTGTATGCCTACTGTGTGGTGCATTGTTCCACGTCAGGTAGTTATCTAGCTTAAACTAGGATTCTCACTCTGTTTGGCTAGCTAGAACAGCTAGCTATATATTTTACTTAGCTAGGCCTATTCTCTGTTTCTGATTTAATTTAAAATGGTTGGTAGCTAGTTGGCAAGCTTATAACTTGTGCTTTTATAGTGGTTCAGTTTGGCTCCTGTATGGCTTTTAGCCTAAGTCTTTCTACGAGTTAGCTTGCTGGTCTCAGTGTGGATGCACACAGTTATTTTAGGTAGCTATACCTAGCTAGCTACATACTGAAATGAAAAGAGTGTCTTAATTGTTCATCGAAGATTAGTCTATCCATTTTGACTCTCCACTTAAACGTTGGTATGTCTTTGTCCAACCAATAGGTTACTAAAGAGAGTGCTTCTCCCACCATCAGTGTACGCAGTGCAGGTAGCTAGCTACATATTGAAATGAAATGTTCCTCCACCTTTAACCATTTTGACTGTCCCCTAAAACCTCATGTCTTTGTACCCCAGATACTACAGAATACATGGTCCTAAAAGGGTTTCCCCCAACACCAGTGGAAAAAGTTAGAAAGAAGACTGCCCACACAAGCACTGATGAGGCCCGAAACTCATATTGCAAGTATGTGGATTGTGGAATATTGAATACTATTTAATATGTAATACTGTAAACCACACACAAAGTTTCTGGACTGAACTCAATGCAGATGAACCTCCTGCGCACAGCAATAGACTGTATATGAGTGTAGCATGTTCTGAATAATAGGAAGGGCCACAATCTGTGTGTGTGTCCGTGTGTGTGTCCGTATTGGCTTGTGCAAAGTGTCATGTGTGTCTTATTGTTCCACATTTTATAGTCATATTCTCTAATCTCCTGGTTGGAACCAATATGACTGAATATGTCCACCAGGCGACCAAAAGAACAAGCGACCCGACACCCTTTGTTCTGAGTCTCGGGGACAATCGTCTCTAGTCCCTGGCATTCGCCATCATGAATGGGTAGGTTCTGTAGACATTATGTTTTGTTGTTGTTGTTTTTTTTTTTTACAAAGAATGCACTTGAACATGTATACCTGGTAGGGCTTGGTGGAGTAGAGGGTAAAGTTGTTACTTTTCTTCAGCCTCATTCCTCAGCTTAAACTGGTAGGGCTGCTGTGATTTTCAAATGATTGATTGCGCTTCTGAAATGTTTGCTTATTTGTGTGTTCCCTATTTGTGCTTTGTCTTTTGCATGACTTCATTTTGTAGCTGAGATGAATAGCTGAGAATAAAGGTGTTGTGTTCTATCTACAATGTGTCATGACTGGCCCCATGTCATTTTAAGAATTATTGTTAGAAGTATTTATACTTTTAGAAAATGAGCTGATTCTGTAATAGAGAAAAGGTAGAAAAATAACCTAGAAATAAAGTAAGAAACAACCCCAACGTGTTGGGTCATTCACATAACCCAACAGTGCTGGGTCAAAATAACCCAGTGCTATAGTGACCCAGTGCTGGGTTACAGCATTTTTTTTAGAGCTTCACAGTATTATTTCAACCTCATAGTGTATGTAAAACAAAGGATCACGTTTTTGACTCCACTGGGCCTCTAAACAACCTCAAAGTTCATGGAAATGTGTCATTCTGTGTCCAAATTCAAGTGAGCTAGTAACCACTCGTACATTTTTGCCTCCGTTTGAAATAGACCTACAACTCGTGCAAGTCTGAGAATAATGATTTGTCATGTCTCGTGGTGAAATTGTATAAATAAAGAGGCTGGGTTGCCCCTTTGACTTTAAAGCAGCATAGCCAACATACCGAAATAACAACACGCGCCATGAGGGGTCCTGCTTTGTTTAGGACCTAGTTGCTAAACATGGTAGACTACTGTTTGTAGATGTACTTGTATTACCTTAGCAATTGGAATATCAAACGTGTTGACCACATAAATATTCGAGTAGAAAAATACTACAGCTAAGCTTTATTTATAGGCATTTTCATAGGACTTCGGCAGGAAAAACTATGCGCATATTTTGATATTGTGGTGTTGATATGGTAAACCCTCTTGCATCCATACCTTTTTTTTGACTCGTAGCTCTTACATTTTAACCTCAAAATAAGATGCGAATAGGCATGCAAAAAATATGAATTGAAAAAAAAAAATGTTCTGTTTTTTTGTACTATCAATCTCAGAAAATGTGAATTACTGTCCTCGCTGGAAAACAGGATTATCATTACGTAACGATTTACACGCCAGAACGTTATTGACATGATATATATTTTTGCAAGGGTTTTAAAAATGTCTTAGTCAATGCTTTAATTAGTAAGAAATGTAAAAACGCACACAGAAATGTCTGCTTAATTTGTTAATGACATGGAATTATCTACACTGAATTACACTCAATATTTGTCAGAAAATTGGGAATAATTGTATCTGCAATAACAATTTAAACGAGGCGTAGGCCCGTGTATATTTTTCTCCCTCAAGTTGAAGTCACGCCTGCATTGATATGAATGAAATTGCCTATTACGCACAAATTGCGCACCAGTTGGAATGGGAAAAAAGGACCCGAACTTCAATAGCCTAATAGCCTAATCCTTCTTATAATTTTGAACGTAAGGGGAAAGGTATGTTTTCCACCAACCATTCTGTATAGGCCCAGGATAAATTGTAGACGAGTCTTAGCAACCCTATTCAATTTAATCTTCTAACTTTTGGTGGTTGTTTTATGTAGATCTAATATATATATAGATCTAACATATAGATATATATATCCTGAAACGATCTGTTCACATCAACACTGGTGGAACTTAAAAACAAAACACTGAGTAGTAGCCTATTGGCCTTTATACAGTAAAACATATCAAAAAACTGTGTTACTGGAATATTCATAAAATGCGTTAAACGCTCTAGAAAAACAAATAATTGAAGTAAAACACACTTTGTCATACTCAAACTGGTTAACCTTTTAAATAGATTTTAGGCAAGCAAATGTTCTTATGCAACTGCTGGTGCCACAGCAGCTACAGTGATTTGACAGAGGCCTGTCGGTTGGTCTATGGCAAATAGTCTAAAGTTTGACCTCTTATGAAAATCAGTTTGCCAAACAAACGTAGGCCTAACCGAGAGTGGTGCTGATATATTCTATGCGACCATTGGTTTATTCCTGAATCTGTTGACGAATACCTAGAAGTGGCTTTCCAAGTGGCATCGAGCGAGTTCCAAGAAATAATCATATTTATCGAACTATTTGCTCTGTCTTGTTTTAATGTTAGCCTGTCTTAACATTGATTTTTTTAAACTAGATTTCATGTCGGTTATACCCAAGTAAGTGATTGTAAAATATTTATCTACCCGTTTGTTCACTCCTCCCATGGCTGTCTTTACACAAAGCTCTCCGCTAGAGAGCGCCCTTGCACCGTCTTAAAGCCCCTTTGCTTACCAACTTGACCACGCTGACGTCATCCCAGCCTGGCGCCTCAAGGCCACTTCCACACTGCTATTGGTCTGAAAATCACATGACATGGAGCTCCAAGAATCCATAATTATGTTGCTGATATTTTTGGCCCCCAAAATATGTCAGCTTCCAACTGTCCTTATTCTCCTCCAGAAAACCTTTACTACAGGAACAGAAACGGGGGGGGGGGAAACAACAACAATACAAATAATGTCATGCCAGGATAACATGGCTGCGGGTCATTTCCTTATGGATTCTTTGATGGGAGGATCATCTTCCTATAGAGGCGAAGGCTACTCCAACAGCAACCATGGAATGTACATCCACCCGGCTGCATCTGAGTATGGATGCTCAATGATGAGACATTTTGGAGTAGTTGGATCGAAAAAAGACGAGGTTCCTCTGAGCAGCCACCCTCTCGGCTCCTACCAAGATGCGCCTTACCTGTCATCCCAACTGGGCACATGGACTTCGGCTTCCAAAACTAACAGGAACGAGCAACCTGTTGCCCAGTCCAGTTTACAACCGTGTTCGTTTCCAACCGACAACGTCAAAGAGGAGGCGTTCTGTTGTCTCTATCAGGGTGACAGTAGCAGCAGGGCTAATAAGGACGCTACAGAGTCGGCTACTTACATCCGGCTTGGGAACAATAGTAGCAGCCAGACCGACCAAACCACTGTCTCGGCGACGTCCGAATGTTATGGAGGAGAGAAACAGGTATACCCCAGAGGGAGCAGGGGACAGCGAAAAGAGCAGGTCGGGACAGGCTTTGCTTCTTTGGACCAGGTGACGACATCTGTTGAATCACCCAGAGAATCAACGGTTAAAATGAGCAAATCTACCCAGGAGACAGTCAGCGAGGAAATGCGCAACGAAAAGGCAAAACAGGGAAAGAGCATGAAAGAGGAAAGCGCAAAGACTGACAGTTGTTCTGATAACTCCGACAGCGAATTGAAAGGTAACCCAAAAAGCCCCCCCCCCCCCCTCCTTCTCTCCTGTCTCTCTCGCTCTCTCTCTCTCACACACACACAGAAAACGTACCATAAAACAGTTGTGAGATACAATGTGGCAATTTTTAAAATGGTGTACTAAAAATGGTCTCCTCTGCATGCAGGAGCTAAGCTTCAGTGGGCGTTTTGATATTCTGCAATTGTGTATGCTATATCTACTGTACACTCTTAGAAAAAAAGGTTCTGGATAAAAAATAAGTTTTATGCTTGTTTCATATATGGCACCCCTTAATGTTCTATATAGAATCGTAATTGGTTCCATATAGAACCCTATATCGAACCCAAGGATTCTATATGGAACCAATTTTGATTCAACGAAGAAGAACCCCTGGGGTTCTGATCAAAGCACCCTTCAAATGGGTTCTGTACAGAACCTTAAGGGGTGCCATATATGAAGTAAGCAATAGAATCCTTTTTGGTTCTATCCAGAACATTTGGAGACATTCTGAACAAGCATTTAATGGTGTAGCCTAGCAGGGGTTACCGTGGCGACGGCATTTATCACCTTTCTATTAATGTGAGAATGTGAGATGGGCCGTTATCATTGAAATAAACACGTTCACACACACTCATAACGCATAACGCGCGTGCAGATCAAACAGATTGACCAGACAAATACACAAACACACAGACACGGGACATTTCAAATGTATAAAGAAGGCCTAACCATTTGCAACAACTTAATTTGACTCACCATAATGGTGTAATTATATACCCTAGACTATATCCTACGTTATATAAAGCAGAATACTGCTTAGGCTATACATCACGTCTTAATTTCGATAATGACTGTTTTTTTTGTAAAACAGTGTACGATAGACGCAGTCTGAAATAGCGTCCACGAAATTGTCTTTCCTTGAATTTTAAACTATTATATCTCGTTTTATTTATATGAAGATCACCTTGCATATAAAATACATTTTCTTATAATAACAATGGGGTTTAGCTAGCGTAAACGTCATGCTAGTTAATATATTCCCTTTTTATTTTTCTTGTAATAGAGGATAACGGGTGAATAACAGACAGTTTTTCTCCGGACAATGTTTAAAAGGAAAGGTAAAAGAGTGAATACATATATTATTAACGAATCGTCAACGTGATATTGTTATGAATATTATTCTTGTTATTATTATTAATAATAATAATAATACATTGCTTGGTTACGTTGTGTATTTGTACTAGCTAACGCTATGGAATTCAGTTTAGTAGAGTTCAAGTTTGCCAAAAATGAATTTCTATTTGGGCCAACGTGCATGAAATAAATGTTGCTGCAAAATGTTAAACTATCCCTCGTTTGTCTTATAAAACCGTTAGTCAGTCCAGTCTCGGCTACATATTTTGGGGTAGAGCTATATTTGTAATTGCCACACAAAATACTACTTTCAACCGCCACAATGTAGCCGCCTAACATTTCATATTTGGCCAGCCTTTGGGAAGAAAATAAAACCACCAATAATCGAGAGATGACACTATTATATTCTGCTCAACGTTGAATTCATCAATCGTTTCAAAATGTTGGAAATATTTACTCCTAAGAAAATCGAAGCTGGGAAGTAACCATGTATGTTATCCGTGTACCCTTGAATATACGTAATCAAGTACTGTCTATGCAGCTATTTCCAATCTCTCTCCAGTTTCCATGTAGGGTAGCCTCAAACCTCAAACCAGGGCTATAGGACAGTAATACAAGTGGGTCGGATGTAGTATTGCTGCCAAACGAATAGGCATATACATTATGTTTCATCATTCATCAAGTATTTTTGTTGTTGTTGCATCTTCGTTCAAAGCGTTCGAAGAAAGTAGACAAAAATAGATGATTTTTGAACCCATGTATTTGATAGAGCGCGTGGACATTTGATTCAAGATCAAGAACTTGAATGTGCATTCGAAATAAAGATTGTCAAAGACAGTCCAGACTGCGGTGCGGCAGTGCAGACTTGACGCAGACAAATTGGAACGCAAAAGGCCTCGCATAGACTGTCTTGAACACGGAAGTAGTACTTCAGTATGCTCACCTTTTCCATGTTTTATGTCTACAGATGATTTTACACTGGATAATGCTCCAGGAAACTGGTTAAAAGCCACAAGTGGACGGAAGAAGAGATGCCCGTACACAAAGCACCAGACGCTCGAGCTGGAAAAGGAATTTTTGTATAACATGTACCTGTCCCGCGAGCGCCGCCTGGAGATCAGTAAGAGTATCGATCTGACCGATAGACAAGTCAAGATCTGGTTCCAGAACCGAAGGATGAAACTCAAGAAACTCAATAAGGAATGTCGTGGACGGGATCATATGGCAGTCCACAACTTCACTTAAAATTATTTTATCTATTAAACCATTCCATATACACCCAAACACACACACATATACACATACACACACAAAGTGTGCCTTCATACAAGGACAATATTTCAACGATGCCCAAGAGTACATTACTTTATCAAGGAGGGACTTGGTTTCGGGTCAGCAGTTGAGTTTGCCTTTCAACACATGAACATTGAATAGAGGTGCCGGTTTCCCTGCCAACATAGAACTGCTAGAACTTCCGGAATGAAAACAGACATTGTTTGTTTTGGAATGTTTCCTCGTTCCGTTGCTTCATCTTGTTGTCTTTAGTTTAGTTGCTTCTGCTATGTAGGCCATGATAGGCTATTCGCACTGTTTGCATGCACATTGTTGCTTGCGTCATATAAGACCCGTTGACGATTCCTAAAGGAAAACCGTGTCCAATAGAATAAAGGAGGGGATTTGAAATGAAATATATAACATATAGCTTGTCCTTCCCCTTATTATCATGTTAGCACTCTGATAAAGGAAAAGACAGAGGGGAAGAGAGAGAGAGAGAGAGGCTGCAGATGAGAGTGGGAAGATCATGGCCGTTTTAATAGAAGAGATTGGTTTAAATAGTATCCAGGTGACCACAGTAAGTCAAGGTCATAAAAGTATTATGTCAGGACCGTCTCGTGATAGAAGCATGAGCTCGGGGAGGATTTTATGATCTGCAAATATAATGTGCTAGCTGGCTGCTGCAGTAAAGATGCATCGTTTAAACGTGTGTGGAGGAGAGGGCTAGGCTAGTCTACAGAGTGGAGAGTGTCTGCTTTGTACTGGAGTCACCAACGCGCTCGACGGGCTCCCTCTGCTATGTAGCCTGCCGCCTACTTATTTGACGATACAGGGCTGTTTGTTATCTCGTCAAGAAACGAAAAGGATGGATGATATACAACAACAACAGAAACATCAAAGACAGCTTGAATAAATAAGGACCACCACGACAGAGTGTCTCCGGGGAAATTCAAGGTGGGACACAAATAGGTACGTATTATTAACTCAGCTGTGATTTTTGAGATGTCACGCCTGTCTGCCGGTTTGTCTGCCAGTGGAGCTTGTTTGACAGCGCTCTCGAGCATGCGAGATGGGATGGGTTGTCTGATCAAACCAATTGATTTGACGTTCTTCTTTTGGGAACATTTTGAGCATTTTGAACCAGACATTGGTTTTGTTATTGCTGTGTTGATATCGATTATGTATACTTTGTCTAAATAGTTTTCCCTCTATTAGTTGGGTATTTTCAGACATCATTTGTTATTATTCTGCGGTTTAACAGTAAGCTATTTCAATGTCCTAATTTGCTGTTGGTTCTCAATGTTGTACACACTTAGCCTATTTAGGATGACAGTGCCAATGATATAATACATTCGGATCAACGATTCCTATTTGTTTTATTATGCTGGTAATAGCTATGTTATGGTTGACAGACAATAAAATCCTTACCTGGCTTTGAGTGTTTTGCTGTTTGTTTGTCTCCCTTCCCGCTGGAACACCCCATCTTGCGCAGCTGAAGCGTGGTTTAGGTAGTTTCATGTTGTTGGGATTCGCTTCCTGGCTCCGCAACAAGAAACTGCCTTGATTACGTCAGTTCGTCTTCATCAAGGGCGACACTTTCCGTTCAATTACACCCTAGACTCTGACTGAAGTCCTCGCAAATGGCATTGTAAATGAACTGGAGCTGTAATAGCCGGGACGGAGACTTTTCTCCCCGGCTCTCATGTTTGTGACGGGCTGTAAAACGTACTTTAGATTCTCATAGAGAGAATGGGCTGTAAACAACATGGGGTAGACGTTAGACCTCTTTCGTTGCCTTTTCATTTCGTTACTGGTTTCTTCTTAGGTTTCCCTGATGATGCTTTTGTTTGGGTTTCATTTTTTTCCATCATAATGTGATGAGCATATCCTTTACATATGAAGAGTGAATCGAGCTGTAGGCCAGTTAGCAACATTGCCAAATATTAATTAAATGTATTTTTTATTTCCCCTCAAATGTGTACAATGTTATTGGACTTAAAGTCAATATAAAATGTGGAAATAAGGTATGTTGTCGTCATGTAGGCTATTCAACCCTCTTCTGTATAGAAGTTGATCACAGACCAGTATATATCTGATTGTGGCACGTATGCGATTGGGCTCACTGAACGGACCTTTGAATATCCCTCTAATTTTGTTGACCAATAATGCATTTGCAACCTCTTCGGATCAAGGGGAAATGACTCCATCGTCAAATTATATTTCAGATGACACTTCTGATTGTTTCCGTTTCCTCAACGTTCTCAAATAAAAACGATCTGATCCATGAAACTAGGTTAACCTAGGTCCACATGACCCAAAATGACAAGACGTGGCCGAGGAAAATCAGCTGTTTGTTGTATTTATAATACACAACACAATTCTTTCACGTTTGGTCAAGAACGTGTTTTAACATGGCACAGTCAAAGTCCCCTCTCTTCAATTGGAGAGCATGCGTTTATATTTACTCGTCATTTTGCCTTGTTGTTATATCAACCCCCTTCTCACAACAGTCAGTGCCACTAACAGAGACAGTCTGGAATCCAAAGTCATTTTCATTCAGTTCAGTGAATAGATGTCTCGCTCTGGAATGCACCACTGACAAATAATTTACAGCACTCGAATTGACACCCAGAGAAAACACTCAAACACTCACACTGAGACTGTTCGAATTCGTACTAGTGCACAATTACGCACAGCAATTACGCACAGCAATTACGCACGAACACGTAACCAGGTATTTTTAATGAAGGTTTACATTACTTGGCTAATTTTGCCTCTTTTGTAGACAGGTCATAATTTCTCGTATTATCTAATAGGAATTGCCATTGCAAATAGTATGTTGACATAGAGTGAAGAATTGCATTTGAACAACGCATTTGACCATCTTAAAACAGGTGGGGCGCGGAAGAAGAAAAGAAAGGAATGGCTAAACTATTGGTTGAATTTGTCACTTTAACACAAGGCTTCACATTCCGGTATCTGTTTATCTGCAGTGTAACTGGGCGGCTTCATTATCTTCATAAAGGCGAACTCATTGTCACCACCATCCGGGTGTTTAAGTATATGTATAATGCAGGCTAATATAAATAATCCTGGTTCATCATGAAACTGTGTCGCGAGACCGCGCATAGACTACACCCATGTCCCATCCCTGGCTAGAGCTGATAGCTGTGTCATGGTGAAACAAAATGTGTGCATGATTACTGCTATATCTAAAAAAGAAAGGCGTGCCTGGAGGTATCTGATACCGGATGCGAGCATTTGCAAAGGGCCTATATTATGACACAAAAATAAAATCAAATGTTATTGGTCGAGTACACATATTTTGCAGATATTATCCCAGGTGCAGCAAAATGATAGTTTCTATCTCAAACAGCGCAGTAATATATAACAATAGAAAACAACACACACAAATTACCCCCAAAAATGTAAAGAAAGAAATGAAGAAATATCAGAACGAGTCCGGAATATATATAGATACACTATATGAATAGAAAATGTGTCAACAGCAGTAGTTATATAGGATGAGCCTTGACTAGAATACAGGATATACACAAGACATGGGTAAAACAGTATGTAAACATAAATGGTGCAGCACAGTGGCAAGTATACTAGTCTTTGCGTGTGTGTGTCCGTGCATAACCTATAAGTTGTACCGTTGGCAGTTGTTCATTTTCTGAATTGTCGCATTGCATCAGCGTTATGAGGAGTTAACACACTATAATACACAATTAGGCCTACACCGTAACAAAAACTGTCATTTGTATTATCAACAGCAACAAAACAAACAACAAAACATTTTACTGCGGAAATACTCTAAATGTCGGTGCATTGTGGGAAAATTGCTGTATTTCATATGGTACTGTAATTCTAGCCCACAGAATACAGGACCATACCATATGCACCCACCACTGTCTATTTTAATGTGATCTGACACAGAGAGATACATTTGCCCAACGAAGCACTTGGCTGTTCTACAAGTGGTCTGGCTTTCTCGTTAATTAATGATTGAAGTGCTCCGCTGTAACCGCTTTATAAGCCTTCAGTCATATAAACGGTTTCAGTAAAAGCTCTTAAACTAACGACAGATCATATGATGGACTTAACGATTATAGTGCTACGAAGATTTTGGGGAGCTCATATGCCTACCTCATCCTTAATTTGCCTAAATTAGCTGTTGCCTGAACCATATAGATAGCTACCTACTAGCGATTTATTTTAAAGGATTTGCGTTTCTGTTATTTAGCAGCATAACAATATATTGTTCACTGAATAGTTTTCAAATTGGCACCTTGGTGATTAAACATAAAGGTTTGAGGGTAAGATTTTAACCTGGACTGTATAGGCTAATTCATTTTGACGTTTCAAATTAGGTTTGGACTGTACAACAGAAAAGATATCCCTTGTTCATATATGCATCATATATCAAAACAAGTACTTACTTGAAGTTCCTTCATGTAGGAGTGCACCTAAATACTGTGATCACTAGTTTGTAATGCGATATTTGCATAATTCGTTCGGGAATAATGTTAATTGTTATGCGAGGGGAGTGCAATTTTAAGCTAAAACGTCCATCTATCTAGAATTGACATGTTGAATGTAAATATTATGATTTAATATATTTATTTAAAAATCTAGCTTCCACGTTTACTGTTCTCCGGATTTGTATATTATTTTAGCTCCACACATTTGCACCATAGTTTCCAACAATGACCTTGATCCATATAATCTTACATAAGATGTTTAAAACATGCCAAATGATTTAGGAGTATATCGAATAAGATTTCAAATGAAACATGCTTCCGCTACGTATGGCTTCTGATTATTTTGCTAAACATTTATACATCAGTACTCAGTCTTAGGCCTACAGCGAGTCTAACACGAACATTTCTGAAATCTACTTTTTTTGCTATTTCCCTTGGTATTTATTTGAAACTATATAATGATCTTTACTATGTAGTATAGCTAGTATGTTTTGGACATACATGTTAAACATCATCTTCGGACAAGTTGCTGATTGGCTGAAACATGCATGTGCAAAAAAAAAAAATGCATTTCTAAAACCCGGCTCTTGTAGCCCTTTTTGAATGAAGAACTGAATCTGACTGCTAACAATATATTGCAGTCTGACCCCTCCACTGAGAGGAGAGAGTCTTTGGACTCCATTGTTGTCTACAGTGACAGTCTGCGCCCTTTTCGTCTCCTGCAGTCCTCTCCTTATAACCATGTTTGGTCAGTGAATTCCTCTGCCATTGCTCGAGCGAGACAAATATCAAACCAGCAGTTGACAATCAGTGTGTAAATGCACCATTTTAGAGCATTTCCTTATATTGCATCCCAATACTGAGATACATTATTAAAATGAATGGAATTTGATAGAATAGATACGTGTTAGAGACACGTATAACCCCACCCTAAAGTAGGATAGACATAACATTATCAGATAATGTGTCAAATCAGTTAGACTTTTGTCGTCCGTGCACAGGTTGAATTAAACGATTTACCAATCCTAAGAACCAGATCAAATGATAATCAAATGAATGACTGACAATGATCAAGGTTCATGGTGAAGTGTGGAAGAGTGCATTTGGGTTGCACACCATACGCACAATAAAAGCATTGTGGTAAAATACACAGTAAAAACAATCATTTGAATGAATCAACATTATCGGCTCTTTAATCAGGAGTTAGGTGAGTCTATATCAGTAGGCCTACCTAATACATAGGCTACACTGGTATCATAACAATAGCTTCCGTGATATGGCTTACACGCCGATATACGATTGAAATGTTCAGAGGTTTGGAATCACGGTCAGGAGCAAAAACGTAAATAGCCAACCACAACTTAAGAAACCAGGATACATAAATGTGGTATTTAATTTTTTTATTTTCAATAATCAACAGCACAATAAATAAATACAAATAATACAGCAGAATAATGACAAAATAGGATTTTAAACATGCACAAATTTGTTAACAATGACATAAAACTGATATTTGTCCCCGGATGTATTCATATTTGTTGTTAAATAATGCATTTCCGTTCAATCAGCAATACCAATAGTAATAATTGTAGATTAATTTCATATCTGTGGGGGAAACAAAACTAAACAAGACTCAAGCTACTCTGTCTTAGACATAAGTGCATATATTAAGTAGATTCATGTAATTTCTACCAATGAAATTGTGAACGACTAAACCATAGCCTATACATTTTCCCTATGTTTTGACCATAATAAAGGCTGTACATGGGGAAGACGTTTGGTCAAAACGCGTTGCAGTATGCCCGACCTGCTGTCATAAAACATGCTGATCTGCTCCTACCTGTGTATATGTTTGTTCATATTATTGTGAATAGTTCCCTATAGTTGCTCTGCATCATACTGGCCTGCCTTTTTGACAATTCTGGTCACTTATAAAGTCGCCATATTGCCGCATAGGTAAGGTTATAAAGCTTGTATTACGCATTTGTTTGAAATATAGTATTACGGATAGATATATGTGTGTCTGACTTTTAATGACAGATCACGTTGTCTATAATATTTATATTTAGGATTTAATGGGTTTAATATCAAGGGAACCCTCTAGGGGTAATATAGGCTGGTGCCCTCATTGGGTCTGAATGGTAACTGCGTATCTACTGAGAAAAAGCCAACGTTAGCGAGCACAAGGTTTATCCTATTTTATTTGAGCAAAATACATTCTATTTGACTGTCTTGATATTCAGTTGCATCGTATTGATAAGACGTTATGGATAACCGTTTTGATTAATATTAACACTATTTTAAACATTAGCTATAACACAACCAATGCTTTTGCCCAACTTTGCAAGTCAAACAACGCCCTTCGTCCCCACCATCCATAGTTATCTTTTACTACACAATCACTATAATTTAAACCTGCTACAAATTCCAGACTTATTAGGTGCTTACATTTCATTGTTCAAAAGCTAAGGATGCTATACAGACTACCGTACAAGGCCATGTTTTCATTGCAGGAAGTTCAAGTAATGCAATGAAATTAGATAAAGAAATGAAATAAATTATCACATTTCTACATGTCTAAGTTTCCATTCCATTATTCAATGTAACGCAAAAACGAATGACCTCCCTTGATATTTTAGGTCACCAACGCAATGACTTCGAGACATCACACTACCAGCTCTTAAATGACAAAACAAGACAGTGTCGAAGATGCCATCTTTAACTATTCAATAATAAGATTTGAGATAATAGGCTATGTCTATTTTTATTTCTGACAACAACATTGTGGATTAGCGGTCTGTCTTAAATTCGTATTGGACAATAAAAGCTCAAATGTAATATTTTGAATATGAAAGTATGTGATCTTACCATAGCATGCATTCGACGAACCATCGTCGTTAAATGTGTTTGTGGGGTCAATAACTGCAGCAAATCGGAATCAGCCTTACACAGAGACTTATACAGATGGGCCTGGCTGAGATGAGAAGTACACACTCTGAAATGCACATTTTGTAGGCTATTGTTAGCCGCAGAATATACACAGACTTCTGCTCTATAGGCATAAATGACAACAAAAGGCTTATGCTGGGATCAGAGATCAGCTAATACCATATTAGTTTTACAAAGAAGAACGTTTATTCGTCTTGCTTCAAGCCTGCATCTCTAGCCGGATTATTCCTTGAACCAATACCTCCTCTCCTCTGCAGCATATAGTCCCCCAGTCCCTGTCGTTGCTGTCCGTCCTCAGCGTTCCAGTTTGATGGGACTTGTCCCACATGGACAGTGTTGCTTTTATGTTAAGATAGGAACTCGACTGCAGTTTTATTAACGACAAGTTTATGAACAATCAAATGGTCCTCGTAAAAATTTATTGAAGGACATAAAAACATGCACCGCCGG
Source organism: Oncorhynchus masou masou (assembly GCF_036934945.1). Classification (NCBI taxonomy): domain Eukaryota; kingdom Metazoa; phylum Chordata; class Actinopteri; order Salmoniformes; family Salmonidae; genus Oncorhynchus; species Oncorhynchus masou. The sequence continues at coordinate 37,118,672 of NC_088244.1, read as the reverse complement.
CCACTTGCCGAATATACCGCTGTAGTGTGCAAAGTTTCAAACATCGTAGTAGTTTCAAGCATCCTCCTCATATCTAAAGCATACGTACTCAATTTTGGGAAAACATATACCCATAATGCCAATTATGCAAACTTTTTTCTTGTTCATATATTACATTACCTAAATTACAATATCATAGACTATCCAATATTATCCATGCGGTTCATGGTAATATAAAAAAGTAGAGTAACTATCTTTTCCCGATAAAAAAAGGAATAGCGTTATACAATGAAAAACGCAAAAGAATAAAACGCATTATATGTTCGAGAGTGAGTTTAATGATCTATTTTACTACTTAACTATGTCTATACGCGCATGAAACTGGACTACAGATATTGCACACACTAGACAGAGATTGATTACATCAACAAATAGTGCCTGCGATTTCAAACCTAGCCAACCTTAGTCTGTTTTACAATATATTTGACTATTTGACTTATATTTTATCAACTGTTGAATTTACCTCTAATTCATCCAGGGGAAAACATCTGAATATAATTCTATAAGACATATATTGTGTAATGCTGTGATAACCCGCGCATTGATCCACTGTGCAATTTTCGTGGGGCAAAATATAATCACGTGTTGCTAAGGCAGCCAATTGCAGCTGGGGAAGCTTTGAGAAATAATTACCTGCGTTGATTGTTCTATGGGTAGATCAAAAAAAAGTACACACACTCCATATAATAATCGGATGCATGTAAAAGAGAACGGAACCATCGACATGTCGACCACGGGTCCCATAAGTAATTATTATGTGGATTCCTTGATACACCATGAAAGCGAGGATGTTCTTGCGGCTCGATTCTCGGCTCCTGGTTCGCACTCCACCGGCCCTCGTCCAACGTCCCTTATACCGGAGTGTGGTGACTATCCGTCCTGCAGCTTTTCCCCGAAACCACCCGTGTTTACTACCTCTTGGGCCCCTGTTCACTCCCAGTCCTCAGTGGTTTACCACCCATACAGCCACCAACCTCATTTAGGAACGGACTCAAGGTATGTGCGGTCATGGCTAGAGCCGATCTCGGGGACCATGTCCTTCCCTGGCTACCCAGCCAACGGCAGACACTATGGGCTGAAGCCCGACGCCTTCCAGGAGCATCGAGCCGGTGACTGCCTCGCCTCCAACGGTCGCAACTACACGGATTATCTCTACTGCACCTCCGCTGACATTCGAGAAAAGAGCCAAACGAACATCCCTTCTCCCGAGACCGAGTTTTTGGCTTCCGGAAAACATAAAGACGAGAAGCCAGAATTAGACCCAAGTAAGTTCAAGCCCCTTGTTTTACAACCGGGAATGGGGGGGGGGGGTGTTTGGATGAGATTCTGTCTGTGTTAATTGCGTTTGGTTTAGAGCTGGTCTACAGTGTCTCTTTCCCATAATATGCTCTTTCATTCATCTTTTCTTTCCTCGACTGAATCTTCTCTGCTCGGGGGCTACTTTGAGGACTTATAAAGAGACAAACGCTAGTAGGATTGGGCTATAAAACGACGAGCAGGTTATAAAATAGGTCTCAAAAAACAAGTCGGATACAGCCAGTGTGGATGTTGTGAATGTATAGGGACACTGAAATGTAAAATGCTCGTGTCTAAATCAATTAGGTAGCCTATTTTATGTGCCAAATACTTCAACATTGATCGTAATTTTAATCTATTTTGGTGGTCACCATTTTGGTGGTTGATGCTACTATTTTATGCCACTAACTCCATAAATAAAATAAATAATACACTACCTTGAATTAACTTTTAAAGATAATCTCAATGGGATATTATGTTACCATATCAAGCATCAAGTATATCCAGTAAAAGTGGATATTCTCAGAAAAAACACCAAAGAGAAGCCATGGCAACACCGGAACACGTGGTGCCTATGTGTTGGTTATATGTTGTCTGTTGTCATAGGCTAAACGTTTTCCATTTCAAGCCAAATTCAGGTATAACGCCAAAAACAACTTGAGGAATGTTTGCAACATATTCGAGGGACTTTCACTACTGACTTGTAAAGGCTTGAACCACAGGCCGTTTTATGGGCCTATAAAGTGAATAAGCCCATTGAGTATTTTACGACGGCATTTCTCAGAAGTCCAAGAAAGAGAAAAGCTGGAAAAGCGTCACTAAATGTTGTAGATAGGCCTACGTGTTTTGACGTTTGTTGCCTACAGCGTTACATTTGCTGATACAGACTTTATCTGGAGATACACTAGTTTTGTACTGGAGACCCACGGGACAAGGCTATAGTCTAGGGCCATTGTAAGATTGTTGTTTCATTTGTCATTGCTTCAAGTTTATTGCTGACTGATCATGTGTTATTTGCAGATAACCCAGTGGCAAATTGGATTCACGCGCGTTCTACAAGGAAGAAGAGGTGCCCTTATTCAAAATACCAGACTCTCGAACTTGAAAAGGAGTTTTTGTTCAATATGTACCTTACCAGAGACCGTCGATACGAGGTGGCAAGAGTCCTCAACCTCACTGAGAGGCAGGTCAAAATATGGTTCCAGAACCGGCGGATGAAGATGAAGAAAATGAACAAGGAAAAAACCGACGCCAACAAAGAACAATAATAAAGGAATGGTTACAAAAACGGCATTAGACAAAAATAAGCATCAGACAACAGTAAAATGACCACTATTGCCATGGACAACAACAAAGATAAACCAAAATACATTATGCTCACTTCTTAATGTTGGATTTTGGGTTGGATTTAGTTTTTGCATTAACCCCACCTTCCATGTTTGTTGCGAAATATTTTTTGTTTTATACGCTCTCCTTTCTTTGTCCAGTTTTAAACGAACCCCTTTCCAAGAAAATAAAACATTCTGCACTTACTTTGAAGATACATGTATGTGTTTCTTTGTTATATGGGACATTTGAATTCATGATATTTTGGACAAATTAAAAACTGCCCCGAAGTAGGCCTATAAGAAAGAGAATACTTGAATTGTTTTAATTTCTTCACTCCATAATTTATGATGTCCCTGTGAATGTTTCTTCCATGTTTGTTCATTTTCTATGCTATGGGTGTAGTAGCACATTTTATACAGAAAGAGAACATCTGCCGTCTTAACAAAATGTCTGTCTTGCGTCTATGTAGTAACGTAACCGTTTGGTGTACCTATTTGTGCATTTCATATTCAGTCGATTGTATAGGCACGTTTCATTCATTATATACGTGTAGATATAGGCCTACTCAAATATAAACATTACCACGAGGCTCTTGTGTTTTCTGTGTTTCTTTTCGGACATGTCTCGAAGTAAAACAAACGTAAATATGCATGCAATCTTACGACCAATTTAGATCCATATGTGGTACTACATTTTGGAACTTAAAGCGCACATTTGTGGCGCGTAAAATAGCCAATGTATCGATAATGATGTCAACACAAAGGCAACACGAAAAGCATTTGTGTTAATCAGGAGAGAAAGACCTATAAGAAATGAAATATCCTAATTTCCCTGCACGTTGTGTGGAATATTGAAAGCAGATGGAACGTTTCCTAATCCTCTTTCTAGTATTTGCAAGCAAATCAGAATCTTTAGACGACTACTCTTTAGAGTGTGCCCATAAGTGGGTTATTTTTTCTCTCTCGAATAGATTGATGTAAGTTCGCCGACACATCAAGGTTGTTACTAAATATGATTTCACAAAACGTTTGTTTTATATTGTGCTGTTTTGATACAAATTATATTTGAATGCATGAATTTAAGGTTACCACTTGGTATGCAGAGGCCACCACATCTGTCCACAAACTACCACAGCTAGTTCGCATTGCACTGCGTAAACATCAAAGACATAGCCAATAAATCAAAATGTAGCAGTAAAATGTGTTATAGAACAAATAGGAAACAGTCATTACTCATATTTTGGACAGGAAATAGACATTTATTTCGTGACAAAAACCGCAGAAGACAACTTCATATAAACATTTGGCCAATGAGCCTGTGTCGTCACAGGCCTAGCCATATGTGTCACGTGTAATAATTTATTTTCCTAAGCAAAAATACTAGCAGCTGCTTATGAAGATATTATTATATTTTTAACATTTAACCATGTGTTGAGGCTCCTTTGCGTGTGCGTGAAGCTAAGGGAAAAGTAGTTAGGCTCGCAGGAATTTGGAACAAATCTTGTAGCAAACGCTATAGGCATAGTTTAAACCAACTTCTTCATAAGCGAGAGAGTAATTATAATTAATGAATTGTAAGAAACATATTTCGATCCATTCGTCTTGTTTGAAATGTAACGAAATTAAAGTTTGCTAATGTGAAAATAAATTCACGTCTGGCATTTGTTTCCTGGGCTCTTGGCCTAAATTGCCTTTTTGTGATGTTGAACAATATGGACAGGATGTTGTAATTTCAAAGCCCAATCCAGTGTATTTCCGCACAGGACAAAAACGCTGAGTTTACAGCCCTGTTGGAGCTCGGTTGTTTGTCTCAAAATCAGACGAACAAAGCAAACCCGACTAACTGGCTAGACGTCTGGGCTAAATTACTTTATGGTTTTAATGGTGGGACGGTGGGCGATGGTGGACTCGTTCAAAGGGGTCTTGCTACAGCTAGTTTGTCTGTTGGGCCCACCGCAAACAAGCCTACTGCCTTCCCCCTGGGCAGGTCTCTCTGAGCACGGGAGAGTGGGCTATATGACCGCAAGAAGAGGAAAGCCTGTTCGTTATCTTAAGAGAATCCATATGAATAGAATGTCAAAAACTATTCTGAGGGGGTCTACTTAAATAAAAGCAAATGCAAAATATTGGAGGCCCTATAAGGATATAGTTTATTTGACAGGTCGTAAAATACATTTTCAACACATATTTGTGGCCCTATATTGATTACGTATACGACTGCATTTATTTCTCCCTCATGTAAGCTACGTCGATTTGATGATAGCATGCGTGGTGCAGATGAATGTTGGTGATCGAACTCAACACTAGATGACACTGTTGACCGACTGTACTGCTATGTGCTGCTGTGCTATGGCCTTGCGTGGTGCACGAATAGGGAGTTGGCTAGGTCAATGTCTAAAGGTCTACTGATGGAATAAATGCAGTTTTCGTCACATTTTTAAGAAAAAGGGTTGCAAGATGTGATATAATTGACTGTCTCACTTGTGTAGGTATGGGTACAGAAGAAATAGACTTCGTTCTTATGACTTCGTTCTTCCTTTTTATGCGCGTGTGGGGAGCCTATTGTACGCTATTTGTAGGATGGGTCACACCAAAATTAACCTACATTTCCCATTCACACATGTTATGTTATGACCTTTCACGTTAGTAGAACGTATACGCCTAATATGTGTAGTTGACTAAGTGCTGGTTTGTATAGATGCTAATCAAATATCATTCATTATGCGTGGTTATAAACTATTAGCAACGCATCAAGCTTTATGTATAGGAGCTAACGTTAGCCGAATCGATTAGGTTGGTTCTGCATATTTGCATCAACATTGAAGGCCAATTAACATTTGGATTGACATTTGAAAACATACACATTTTCACCTTTTTAAACGCAAATTGAAATCACTTCCTAGCCACGGTTTTTTATGGCAGTTGTGTGGTCTAGTTTTTCTCTGTAGAGGCGTGGACCTTGTACCATAAACCTTGTATCAACCACCCCATACTTAAGAGAACAGCAGACATTTCCGTATAAAAAAACAATGTAGGCCTATCTGAAAAGATCTTCAAACAAGTAAAATGAACAAACAGAGAAAGTTTTTACTTTTTTTACTACAATTGATTGACAAATAACACAAATAAAGCATTACCCATAAATAACGAACTAACACTAATACCAGCTCCTAATAATAACTCGTGATAATAATAATATGCTAATAGCTATTGTAATAATAATGTTGTTAACAGCATTTATAGGCCTATATCAGAAGCATACTATTATAGTCTAATTGTTTCTTAGTCCCTTTCAGTGCTTTTGTTGTTGAAACAGCAATCAGCATATTTATAGACTGTTACAAGTCTGTAAATGTTCTCTGTGGGCCTTTCATATTTTACGATGACGTGTAAAAATCGTCAGTAACACCACAAAACCAACACGAGCGCACATTCAGGGAGAGGCCATGCTACAACTAAGCTATACACAACTGAAATAAACACCGCGCTATCGATATCTCCGCTGAAATAATGAGACATCTAATGTAGTCTAATGTAACATTTTATTAACTGAACGTGGCAGATTTACTACTTTTGCTCATAGGTTTAACAGGGTCAGTAGACTGAGTCGGGTATACAGGCCTCGTTTATGTTTGCTCATGCCGGGGTTTCATGGCCTTCTGTAGTTTAAGTGCGCAAGGGACTGGTAAAGCGCTTATAGTTAGTAGGCGTATAGCTCAAGTATGAAAACTTTTACGCTAATGTTGAGCTACAAGGGTTAGACATTTGAATGGATTTGTGATTTTGTTAAAGATGCCATTATCATTATTATTTCCGTTATCATTATTAAAGCATTACACATTTGTAGTTAGTTATATGTGCTAGGCCTGGCCTACTCGTTTATAATTATATCGGCCTTTATTTTTTGTTACCCTGTCATAAATAGCAGGCAGTATAGTGGGCCCTCAAGCAGTGCTATTGTGTATTTATGGTAGGCTAAGCTAACAGCTAACAGCTTCCCTTTTTAAACCATTATTTGATATAAGGAATGGCTCTCAAACTATATACACAGGTTACATATGATGACTTTATTAAGAACAATGCATTTTTTAATGTATTTGTTATATATGTGTAGCTTTACAGGGGTGGACTGGAGCAAAAATCGGCCCTAGCATTTCTAACAAACTGGCCCATTATTTTCCCTTGAGCCCCCCACATGTCTCATTTTTCTACCAGGCCCCCACACTGGCCATATTATCTTCCTTGAGGCCCCCATTATTAGCCAGGTTTTTAAAAGTCCAAGTTAGACAGGCCCACTGGGCAAAACATGGTCCAGCCCATCTGGCATTTGCCTGAAATGCCAGATGGCCAGTCCGCTCCAGTAGCTCTATGTGTCATAGTAATTTGGCCACAAAGACAACTTGAGAGTTTAGCTTTTTCACGTGGTGATCATAGGCATCATATTGAGCTCATTTTTCTTGTTGTAGTAGAATGGTTAGTGCAGGTTGTCTATCATGGTGTATGTACACGCTGACCGCTTGGGTAAAAGATGAGTTGAGGGGGTTGTTGGGAGGGAGGATTATGGTGGGGGTGGTTGGGTGGGAAGCTAAAAAAAAGAAGGAGAAAAAAAAGAGAAGCGCTTGTGACTGTGTCAGCGGAGCAAGCCAGCTATAACCTTAACACATATCCAAAGCACACGCCATGAGCCGGATTTGAGGCTGAAAAAAGGAAAACTACTGGAGATAGTGAGAAAAACTCGATGAGAAGAGTGTTGGAGCGCGAGAGAGCTGCCTGAGACTGTTTGTCCAAACGGGCAGCGTTTCTCCATCTAGTTCCGGTTTGTCTGTGTTCTGTGTGCGACTGGGAACCTAAACAAAAGGCTGCCACAATCCAGAACGGGGATATTCTACAGCGAAGAAACCTTCCCTTGTTTAATGCAAACTAAACAATGAGCTCATATTTTGTTAACCCTCTTTTCTCCAAATACAAAGGAGGCGAATCACTGGAGCCAACTTACTACGACTGCAGATTCCCACAAAGCGTTGCCCGTAGCCACACGCTGGTCTACGGACCCGGGGCAGCTGCATCGGGCTTTCAGCACCCTTCCCATCACGTCCAGGACTTTTTTCACCATGGGACCACGGGGATCTCCAATCCTGGATACCAACAGAACCCCTGCGCGCTGGCTTGCCATGGAGACGCAACGAAATTTTATGGATATGAAGCTCTACCGAGGCAACCTCTTTATGGTACCCAGCAAGAGGCAAGCCTCGCGCAATACCCAGACTCTAAATCCTCTAACGGCTCTAACCCCGGAGAAGGACAAGGCCACTTAAATCAGAACTCGTCTCCCAGTATTATGTTTCCTTGGATGAGACCTCACGGTTAGAATGATTTTGTGTACCTTATTTCCCATATGTGCGAGTAACTGTGTGTGTTTGTGCGCGGTGTGTGTTTGTGTGCGTGTTTGTGCGTGTGCCCGCGTGCGTAAAAGCAAAAGAAATAATAAGGAATTGAGAATGTAGCCCTTTATTTATTGCGTTTTAGTGCAGCAGAATATACAGGTCAATTGATTACATAGCTATAGCGAGTATACACTATAAACATTAGTTATGTAATCTCAGATCTTATATAAGGTAGCATGTAATATTAACGTATAAGCTTCTAACAAATAACGTAGGTTATCATGTAAAGAAAAAAAAAGTTGTCTCACTTAACAGAGGTATCGGTGACACAGATAGTGTTTTTCTGGAGAATATCTGTAATGACAAAAAAAACAGAAACCCAGCTGAATAAAAGAGTTATTTGAAGAACCTGAAGTACAACTTGTCCCCATCCCCTGCCATCCTAAATTAAATAGAGACCTACTAAACGGAGTGCCAAACATTGTATGACCAAATTGTTACTGAAACAATAAACGATTTGTAATGCAAATATCCTACTTTGCTTCTAAACGTCACAGTATTCCACCTGCTATTCATCTCTTCACATGTCCTTGCCCTAAACCAAGCTAATAAGGTAATGTAGGGTGTGATAGAATTGATAATTTAACACATCATGGACTATCGTTTCAAGTGTTTTTAGTGTTATCTTAGAAAAAATATTTTAGGCCTAAGATACTTCCTCCGCAATCTGCAGAAGAACCTGTATCTATTTTGTGTGTGCGCGCGTGCTCGCGCGTGTGTGTGTGTGAGAGAGAGAGTGTGTGTGGTTGTGAATGTGTGTGTTTGTGTGAGTGTGTGTAGTGCAGTTACCAGTTACATAATTGAAAAAGTAAACGTTACTAAACAGATCATATTTAATTTATACTACAAAATAATAGACATGTGGGAATATATTAGATTTAGTTTTTTTCCCCTTGATTTTAAAATATTAATTCCACCAACAAATTAACTCAGGAAAGTCCAGTCTGTGTTTTTCATTAAGATGATCAAATTACTGTAGTCCTACTAATAATATGTTAAAGACAATATCTAATACATATAAGCTAACCTTATTTACTATTTCATTTAAGCACCAGGGAGACGGAATGGAAGGCAAACCTACAGTCGTTACCAAACACTTGAACTGGAGAAGGAGTTTCTCTTCAATCCGTACCTTACACGCAAGCGGCGGATCGAGGTGTCCCATGCCCTGAGTCTCACCGAAAGGCAGGTCAAGATATGGTTTCAAAATCGGCGAATGAAGTGGAAAAAAGAAAACAACAAAGACAAGTTTCCGGGCCAGAGAGGAGAGGCGGATGCTGATGCCGAGGCTGAGGCTGAGGAGGAGGGCAACGAGGACCGTGAAGGGGAAGAGGGGGAAGAGAAAGAAGCGGAAGAGAAAGAGAAAGAGGAGACCAAGGAGTGATTTTATGGTCTTTTTATGGTTATATGGCAGAAAAAGTGAAAAAAAAGAGGAACCATATTGACGATGAAAGGAGAGAAGGAGGCAGAGAGCGTCAACTTTATGGCCACTGTTTTATTAGTCAACAAGGGAAAGGAAAAAAAAGATCCCACAGATATTGCTGGCATACTTATGTATGTATTTCTCCCTCTTCACGATGAGTTATATGGATGCAAATTAGTTATTTTGTAGTTTTTTACTTTTCCTTACAACATTTACATTCGGCAATATTGCATTTAGAAAAATTATCTTATACGTGATCTCTGTATGCGTGATCTCTGTTTAAACGCATGTTTAATGGAGTAGGCTATAGGCCACTTTAGATAATTTATTTGATAAAAAAACGGATTTTATGTAATCTCCTAACAAGAGTATAGCCAAACAAATACACATAGGCAGACAGGGCAAGGTACAACAACACTTAACCAATGCCAACTAATCCTGTAAATAGAATTCAAATTCACAATGGACAAATAGTTGCCATTTAAAATCGTAAGCAAAATGTAACTAAACAATATGTTTAATGTCATGACAGCAGTGTGACTTCCGAGGAAATAACATTGACTAGCAGGCCCATATGTAAAACACATTTTATTGTTCTTTTCTGTTTTTTTTTGTATTATACTTCATTGTCATTTGTGGTGAAGAGCCAAGACAAGGATATTTAGTTCTTACTTCAGATAGGATTTTGGTAGGATTACCAGGGACATGCAATCGTTTTAAATCCTTAATAAAGATGCTACCTAAACCTGGGGAAATTGCAATAGAGATTTCTAAATAGAGATTTCATATGATATTGTTTTTATAGTGTTATATTAACGTTGTATTATTAAGTTATGTATTATTTACCCAATATATACCTATGCTTGTTTAAGACAATTTGTGAGTCTTAGGAAGACAAAGTTAGCTAAAAGCCAAGTAACCGATTTGGCAAGATTGTACCAGGGCACTACCTACTAAAACAGAACTTTGCCTTTTACTGAATTTGTATTCCATAATAACGGCACTGCTATGTTTAGACTAAAACCTATATTTCCCCCAACAACTAAAACTGCCTATAGAAAACTTACATGACTGTATGATAATAATACCTGCTACAATTAGCCTACAACGATTTTAAAAAGTAAGGCGTGTTATTTTAATGTGCTGGTGATAATACCGTAGTTTTTTTTGCACTGAATATAATCTTAATGTACGTCTTGTTATATTATTGATGTGAACAGTATGCTCGTTTGCTGGTGTTTCTCACGTGAAAGACGGAATTGTGTATCTCCGCCATTGTTGTTAACGTAAAAATACGAATAAACAAGATGGCTCACCATCGTACCTCTTCTTTTAATGGCCGTGAGAACTTGTTAACTGAATGACTGAACGACTGAGCATGTCTAGGCTACTGTTTCTATGCTGTCTGTCTACGCTACAGGGAGCAACCCACCATGTACATACAGTATTGATGCCCTACAAAAGCATTTTAGATAAATGAGACACGGTCGATTGTTAGAGTGCCGATAGCCATTCGACATTAGATCTGATGCATCTATTGACACTCATGGTAACATTTGACTTGAAGTTGCACTTGCAGCCTAGCATATTATTCCATAGTGTGCCTCGTCGACGACCAGAAGCTTCTCGGTGTCACAGGGCGACTGCAGAAGTTAGGCTATATGGAATGCAATAGGATACCACAGTTGACTTCTTTCACAGTGTAATGGTGGAAACAGACAAGTTTGCACCCCATTAGTCACTGATATAATTACAACGTTGTTACATATAGTTACAATGTTATCACCACAACAATTGAAATGATCAGTTGTGGCTACTCAATGTGACCCAAGTAATACAACGATTTGATGGATTCTCAAATTGACTTAGAAATATGTCACTCCTATTACAAATTGTTTTAAGAGATAGTTCTCCAGTATCATGTACAATCAGATTTGTTGGTTTGTAGGTCTGTTGGAGACAGTCAACAATCTCAAAACAATTGTCTAATGTTATTGATATCAGTTGAAGCTGTATCAATGAGTAACTATGTCCTGTTCAAAAGCAATCATACTATTTAATTACAAGTTGACATTTAGTCTTTGACGTGACCTTATATGAAGTACATCCCTGAAATTAATTATGAGGCACAATACTAGCTTTTTTTAGGGTAAGGAGAGCCTCTCCTATGATTTATATAAATTCTTGTAATGAGTAAATGGTGAAGTTTGCTTCAGGGGGGATTATAATGGACAAAGGTATGGGCCTGTTTCCCTGCACACCCTCTCTTCCCAGCCATGTTGTAGCTGCAGCAGAACATGTCATATAGTGGTTGACCATTAGGCGGTGCAAGCCAGTAGTTTGGCCAATGATGCCTATGTGTGTACATTAGTACAAAACTTAAAAGAAACGAAGAACACTTATGCTCACTGCACTTACTGAGGTTAAATATCGTCTATGGCCTCAAAGCCTTCGTCAGAGCTTTCAAATAGATAAACATTAGACACATTTACACATTCCTACATACACTATCTATACAAAACTATGTGGACACCACTTCAAATGAGTGGATTTGACTATTTCAGCCACACATGTTGCTGATGGGTGCCTAAAATCGAGTGCACAGCCATGCAATCTCCATAGACAAACATTGGCAGTAGAATGGCCTTACTGAAGGGATCAGTGACTTTAACGTGACCCTGTCATAGGATGCCACCTTTCCAACAAGTCAGTTCGTCAAATTCCTGCCCTGCTCGAGCTGTCCGGTCAACTGTAAGTGCAGTTATTGTGAAGTGGAAACGTCTAGCAGCAACAACGACTTAGCCGCGAAGTGGTAGGCCACACAAGCTCACAGAACGGAACCAGTGAGTGCTGAAGCGAGTAGCTCGCAAAAATTGTCTGTTCTTGTTTGCAACACGAGTTCTAAACTGCCTCTGGAAGCAACGTCAGTACAAAAACTGTTAGTCAGGAGCTTCACAAAATGGGTTTCCATGGCAGAGCAGCCGCACACAATCCTAAGATCCCCATGTGCAATGCCAAGCATCGGCAGTAGTGGTGTAAAGCTCACCACCATTAGACTCTAGAGCAGTGGAAACGTGTTCTCTGGATAGATAAATCCAGTGCGGTCGGTGCCATTTAAGATGAGGGAGGACAAAAAACTTTTCTTGAGCATGTTTTACAGTACATTACAGTTTTTAATAGGACCGATGGTAAAGGCAAATTACCCACTCCCTGCCGGCTCCTTACAAGGCACCCGACCTTCGTCCTCGATATCTCCGTCTGTTTCTCTTGCGAATGACAGGGATGAGGACCTTGTCGGTTGTCTGAAGAAAATCCCTCATGTCCGACTCGTTAAATAAATAATTGTCTATCAATACGAGGTGAGTAATCGCTGTCCTGATTTCTAGAAGCTCTTTTCGGTCATAAGTGACTGTGGCAGAAACATTGTGTACGAAATAAGTTACAAAGAACACGAAAAGACACACACAATAGCACAATTGGTTAGGTGACAGTAAAACGGTAGCCTTTCTCTCCTTTCTCTCCATAATGTTTTTGCCACCATCTCTTATGACCGAAAAGAGTTCTAGAAATCATGACAGCGATTACTCCAAGCACGCAGGGCCAGACGGATTACCAGGACGTGTACTCCGAGCATGCGCTAACCAACTGGCATGTGTCTTTACTGACATTTTCAACCGCTCCCTGTCTGAGTCTGTAATACCAACATGTTTCAGGCAGACCACCATAGTCCCGGTGCCCAAGAACACTAAGGTAACCTGACTAAATGACCACCGACCCAGAGCACTCATGGCTGTAGCCATGAAGTGCTTTGAAAGGCTGGTCATGGCCAACATCAGCACCATTATCCCATAAACCATAGACCCATATCAATTTGTATACAGCCCCAACAGATCCACAGATGATGCAATCTCTATTGCACTCCACACTGCCCTTTCATACCTCGACATAAGGAACACCTATGTGAGAATGCTATTCATTGAGTACAGCTCAGTGTTCAATACCATGGTGCCCTCAAAGCTCATCACTAACCTAAAGACCCTGGGACTAAACACCTCCCTCTGCAACTGGATCCTGGACTTCCTGACGGGCCACCCCCAGGTGGTAAGGGTAGGTAACAACACATCCACCACGCTGATCCTCAAAACAGGGCCCCTCAGGGGTGCGTGCTCAGTCCCCTCCTGTACTCTCTGTTCACTCATGATTGCATGGCCAGGCACATCTCCAACATCATCATTACATTTTCTGATGACACAACAGTGGTAGGCCTGATCACTGACAATGATGAGACAGCCTATAGGGAGGAGGTCAGTGACCTTGTCGTGTGGTGCCAGGACAACAACCTCTCCCTCAATGTGATCAAGACAAAGGAGATGATTGTGGACTACAGGAAAAGGAGCACCGAGCACGCCCCCATTTTCATCGACGGGGCTGTAGTGGAGCAGGTTGAGAGCTTCAAGTTCCTTGGTGTCCACATCAGCAACAAAATATCATGGTCCAAGCACACCAAGACAATTGTGAAGAGGGCACCACAAAACCTTTTCCCCCTCAGGGGACTGAAAAGATTTGGCATGGGTACTCAGATCTTCAAAAAGTTCTACAGCTGCACCATCGAGAGCATGCATCACTGTCTCTCAAACATCTCAAGGATGATCAATGGAAACAAGATGCACCTGAACTCAATTTCGAGTGTCATAGCAAAGGGCCTGAATACTTATGTAAATGTGATATTTAATTTTTTCATGTTTAATCCATTTGCAAAAATGTCTAAAAAACAGTTTTTGCTTTTTCATTATGGGGTATTGTGTGCAGATTGCTGAGGATTTGTTTTTATTTAATCAGCTTTAAAATATGGCTGTAATGTAACAAAATGTGGAAAAAGGAATGTGGTCTGAATACTTTCCGAAGGCACTGTACATAAACAAACAATCGAGTTTCAGGAGATGTATCGCCACTCACTACCCTCAGAAGAGGTCAGGTTTACAAACTGCTTCTCACCTTATGGTTATACAGACTGGTTTCTCAGAGACAGCAGTGACTTACTTCAGATTTATGTGTAACCACGTGTGGAACATTGGAATTTAGATATTAACTCTGCGTTTGGACCCTTGGGTTATGGACAGGGGTGTACTGGCCTTCTGGCATTTCAGGCAAATGCCATACGGGCTGGTCCATTTTTAGCCCAGCGGGCCTGTCAAACTTTATTTGTACTTGTGCAAAATTATCATTAACTGGATAATAATTGGGGCCTCAAGGAAATGAATTGGCCAGTTTCGGGGCCTTGAGGAAGAATAGGCCGGGTTTTAGATTTTTGGTCCCAGTCTGCCCCTGGTTATGGATGAAGGTCTACATGGTTCTATGAATACAGGGACTGAAGGTCCAACAGTAGGAAAGCAGCCATCTTTGTTCATCAGTGGTTCAGTACATAGAATCATAGAAAATAGTAGTACTGGTTCATTAGATACGGAAATTCTTATTTTTCTCTGTCCCCCCCCCCCCCCCCCACAGACACAAACACAGACACAAGCACACTACAAATTGAGGAGAGCACAGGGTCAGCCGCAGTGTAGCATGTTAGGAGCTAGGTAGGCCCAGGACTCAAACCTTTGGGCTACCATCATTGTGTATGCATGGGGTGAATGGGTCATATAAACTCAGCAAAAAAATTATTTACTCTCACTGTCAACTGTGTTTATTTTCAGCAAACTTAACATGTGTAAATATTTCTATGAACATAAGATTCAACAACTGAGACATAAACTGAACAAGTTCCACCGACATGTGACAAACAGCAATGGAACAATGTGTCCCTGAACAAAGGGGGTCAAAATCAAAAGTAACAGTAAGTATCTGGTGTGGCCACCAGCTGCATTAAGTACTGCAGTGCATCTCCTCCTCATGGACTGCACCAGATTTGCCAGTTCTTGCTGTGAGATGTTACCCCACTCTTTCACCAAGGCACCTGCAAGTTCCCGGACATTTCTGGGGGGAATGGCCCTAGCCCTCACCCTCTGATCCAAGAGGTCCAGACATACTCAATGGGATTGCGATCCGGGCTCTTCGCTGGCCATGGCAGGACACTGACATTCCTTTCTTGCAGGAAATCATGCACAGAACGAGCAGTATGGTTGGTGGCATTGTCATGCTGCAGGGTCATGTCAGGATGAGCCTGCAGGAAGGATACCACATGAGGGAGGAGGATGTCTTCCCTGTAATGCACAACGTTGAGATTGCCTGCAATGACAAGCTCAGTCCGATGATGTTGTGACACACCGCCCCAGACCATGACGGACCCTCCACCTCCAAATCGATCCCTCTCCAGAGTACAGGCCTCGGTGTAATGCTCATTCCTTCGACGGTTAACGCAAATCCGACCATCACCCCCGGTGAGACAAAACCTCGACTCGTCAGTGAAGAGCCCTTTTTGCCAGTCCTGTCTGGTCCACCGACGGTGAGTTTGTGCCCATAGGCGACATTTGTTGCCAGTGATGTCTGGTGAGGACCTGTCTTACAACAGGCCAACAAACACCTCAGTCCAGCCTCTCTCAACCTATTGTGGACAGTCTGAGCACTGATGGAGGGATTGTGTGTTCCTGGTGTAACTCGGGCAGTTGTTGTTGCCATTCTGTACCTGTCCCGCAGGCGTGATATTCAGATGTACCGATCATGTGCAGGTGTTGTTACATGTGTTCTGCCACTGCAAGGACGATCAGCTGTCCATACTGTCTCCCTGTATCGCTGTATCGCTGTCTTAGGTGTCTCACAGTCTTAGGTGTCTCTGCAGTCCTCATGCCTCCTTGCAGCATGCCTAAGGCACGTTCACACAGATAAGCAGGGACCCTGGGCATCTTTCTTTTGGTGTTTTTCAGAGTCAGTAGAAAGGCCTCTTTAGTGTCCTAAGTTTTCATAACTGTGACCTTAATTGCCTAAGCTGTTAGTGTCTTAATGACCGTTCCACAGGTGCATGTTCATTAATTGTTCATGGTTCATTGAACAAGCATGGGAAACAGTGTTTAAACCCTTTACTATGAAGATCTGATAAGTTATTTGGATTTGAACTAATTATCTTTGAAAGACAGGGTCCTGAAAAAGGGATGTTTATTTTTTTGCTGAGTTTTATACTGCAGTGTTGGAGACAACAACAACAACAGGAGAAGTCTGTTTCTCCCATATCTTGAAGAGACATTTGATAAATATAATTTCTGTTTACATCAAATCAAATCAAATCAAATTTTATTTGTCACATACACATGGTTAGCAGATGTTAATGCGAGTGTAGCGAAATGCTTGTGCTTCCAGTTCCGACAATGCAGTAATAACCAACAAGTAATCTAACTAACAATTCCAAAACTAATTTCTTATACACAGTGTAAGGGGATAAAGAATATGTACGTAAAGATATGAATGAGTGATGGTGCAGAGCAGCATAGGCAAGATACAGTAGATGGTATCGAGTACAGTATATACATATGAGATGAGTATGTATATACGTATACATATGAGATGAATAATGTAGGGTATGTAAACCTTATATTAGGTAGCATTGTTTAAAGTAGCTAGTGAGATATTTTACATCCTTTCCCATCAATTCCCATTATTGAAGTGGCTGGAGTTGAGTCAGTGTGTTGGCAGCAGCCACTCAATGTTAGTGGTTGCTGTTTAACAGTCTGATGGCCTTGAGATAGAAGCTGTTTTTCAGTCTCTCGGTCCCAGCTTTGATGCACCTGTACTGACCTCGCCTTCTGGATGATAGCAGGGTGAACAGGCAGTGGCTCGGGTGGGTGTTGTCCTTGATGATCTTTATGGCCTTCCTGTAACATCGGGTGGTGTACGTGTCCTGGAGGGCAGGTAGTTTGCTCCCAGTGATAAGTTGTGCAGACCTACCTACCCTCTGGAGAGCCTTACGGTTGTGGGCGGAGCAGTTGCCGTACCAGGCGGTGATACAGCCCGCCAGGGTGCTCTCGATTGTGCATCTGTAGAAGTTTGTGAGTGCTTTTGGTGACAAGCCGAATTTCTTCAGCCTCCTGAGGTTGAAGAGGCGCTGCTGCGCCTTCTTCACAATGCTGTCTGTGTGAGTCTGTCTGTGTGTACTATGAGCAAATCTGGTAAGGTGTCTAATATCTTTGCTATCATACACTGTTGTTCACCTGCCTTAATCTAATTTTCTAAAAGAAAGATTAAAGCACTTAAGCAGAGCTAGGTTTTCAATTTTCTTAGCAATCTTCCCAGGCAAAAGATCGTAGGGCGGTGTGACTAGAACACACACACATACACTACCGTTCAAAAGTTTGGTGTCACTTAGAAATGTCCTTGTTTTTGAAAGAAAACCACATTTTTTGTCCATTAAAATAACATCAAATTGATCAGAAATACAGTGTAGACATGGTTAATGTTGTAAATGACTATTGTAGCTGTAAACGGCTGATTTTTAATGCAATATCTAAATAGGCATATTGAGGTCCATTATCAGCAACCATCACTCCTGTGTTCCAATGGAACGTTGGGCTAGCTAATCCAAGTGTATCATTTTAAAAGGCTAATTAATCATTAAAAAATCATTGTTAGCACAGCTGAAAACTGTTGTTGTGATTAAAGAAGCAATAAAACTAGCCTTCTTTAGACTAGACAGCGTTTGTGGGTTCAGTTACAGGATCAAAATGGCCAGAAACAAAGAACTTTCTTCTGAAAGTTGTCAGTCTATTCTTGTTCTGAGAAATGAAGGCTTTTCCATGCGAAAAATTGCCAAGAAACTGAAGATCTCGTACAACGCTGTGTACTACTCCCTTCACAGAACGACGCAAACTGGCCCTAACCAGAATAGAAAGAGGAGTGGGAGGCCCCGGTGCACCACTGAGCAAAGGACAAGTACATTGGAGTGTCTAGTTTGAGAAACAGACTCCTCACAAGTCCTCAACTGGCAGCTTCATTAAATAGTACCCGCGCAGACACTGGACAGAAGAACTCCGCCTAGAAGGCCAGCATCCCGGAGTCCCCTCTTCACCGTTGATGTTGAGACTGGTGATTTGCGGGTACTATTTAATAAGTGACCCCAAACATTTGAATAGTAGTGTACACACACACAGAACACACACACACATGTCACCAAAGAACTGATTAAAACATTGTTTTTCAATGAAGGTCTACAGTAACCTCAACAGCACCATGGTGTAGCCAGAGGACAACTATTTCACATCTTCCTCTGGTTATATGGACTTCAGTACAAAACATAGGAGGCTTGTGATTCTCACCCCCTTCCATAGACTTACAGATTCAATTATGACAACTTCCGGAGGATGTTCTCCAACCTATCAGAGCTCTTGCAGTATGTAACATCTTGTCCATCTAGTACTGAAAGCATATGCTACAGCTAGCTAGCACTGCATTGCATAAAGCAGTGTTTCACAAACTCTGTCCTGGGGACCCCAAGGGACGCACTTTTTTGTTTTTTTGCCCAGCACTACACAGCTGATTCAAATGATCAAAGCTTAATGTTGAGTTGATTATTTAAATCAGCTGTGTGGTGCTAGGGCAAAAAAACAAACCGAGTTTGGGAAACACTGGCATAAAATGTGTTGAATAGTTGACTCAAGGTGTAACGGCTTTCGTCTGGTGGATGAGAAGCGGACCAAAATACAGCGTGGTGGTTATTCATGTTCTTTAATAAATGAACTAGACATGAAATAACGAACAAAACAAAGACCCAACGTGAAAACCTATACAGCCTATCGGGTGAACACAAACACAGAGACAGGAACAATCACACACGAAATACTCAAAGAATATGGCTGCCTAAATATGGTTCCCAATCAGAGACAATGATAAACACTTGCCTCTGATTGAGAACCACTCCAGACAGCCATAGACTATGCTAGATACCCCCACTAAGCCACACACCCAACAACACCCCAAGATAAAACACACCACAATAAACCCATGTCACACCCCGGCCTGACCAAATAAATAAAGACAAACACAATATACTACGACAAGGGTGTGACAGAACCCCCCCCCCCCTAAGGTGTGGACTCCCGGACGCACACCAAAACCATAGGGGAGGGTCTGGGTGGGCGTCTGTCCATGGTGGCGGCTCCGGCGCAGGACGTGGACCCCACTCTATCAATGTCTTAGTCCCTCCTCCTCGCGTCCTTACATAGTCCACCCTCACCGCCGACCATGGCCTAGTAGTCCTCACCCAGAACCCCACTGGACTGAGGGACAGCTGGGGACTGAGGGGCAGCTCGGGACTGAGGCAGCTCGGGACTGAGGGGAAGCTCGGGACTGAGGGGAAGCTCGGGACTGAGGGGAAGCTCGGGACTGAGGGGAAGCTCAGCACTGAGGGGAAGCCCAGCACTGAGAGGAAGCCCAGCACTGAGAGGAAGCTCAGCACTGAGAGGAAGCTCAGCACTGAGAGGAAGCTCAGGCAGGTAGTTGGATCTGGCAGATCCTGGCTGGCTGGCGGTTCTGGCAGATCCTGGCTGACTGGCGGATCTGGAAGATCCTGGCTGACTGGCGGATCTGGAAGAGTCTGGCTGACTGGCGGATCTGGAAGAGTCTGGTTAACTGGCAGATCTGGAAGAGTCTGGCTGACTGGCGGATCTGGAAGAGTCTTGCTGACTGGCGGATCTGGAAGAGTCTGGCTGACTGGCGGATCTGGAAGAGTCTGGCTGACTGCCGGATCTGGAAGAGTCTGGCTGACTAGCGGATCCTGGCAAACTGACTGCTCTGGCTGCTCCATGCTGACTGGCAGCTCTGGCTGCTCCACGCTGACTGGCGGCTCTGGCTGCTCCATGCAGACTGGCAGCTCTGGCGGCTTCTTGCAGACTGGCAGTTTTGGCGGCTTCTTGCAGACTGGCAGCTCTGGCTGCTCCATGCAGACTTGCAGCTCTGGCAGCTCCTTGCAGACTGGCAGCTCCTTGCAGACTGGCAGCTCCTTGCAGACTGACAGCTCCTTGCAGACTGACAGCTCCTTGCAGACTGACAGTTCTGGCTGCTCCATGCAGACTGGCAGCTCTGGCTGTTCCATGAAGACTGACAGCTCTGCCTGCTCCATGCAGACTGACAGCTCTGGCTGCTCCATGCAGACTGGCAGCTCTGGCTGCTCCATGCAGGCTGGCAGCTCTGGCTGCTCCATGCAGGCTGGCAGCTCTGGCTGCGCTAAACAGGCAGGAGACTCCGGCAGCGCTGTAGAGGCGGAAGGCTCTGGCAGTGCTAAACAGGCGCGAGATTCCAGCAGCGCAGGAGAGGAGGAAGGCTCTGGCTGCACTGAACAGGTGGGAGACTCTGGCAGCGCTGTAGAGGAGGAAGGCTCTGGCTGCGCTGAACAGGCGGGAGACTCCGGCAGCGCAGGAGAGGAGAAAGTCTCCGGCAGCGCTGAACAGGCCGGAAACTCCGGCAGCGCAGGAGAGGAGGAAGGCTCCGGCAGCGCTGGAGAGGCGAGGCGCACTGTAGGCCTGATGCGTGGTGCTGGCACTGGTGGTACTGGGCCGAGGACACGCACAGGAAGCCTGGTGCGGGGAGCTGCCACCGGAGGGCTGGTGTGTGGAGGTGGCACAGGATGGGCTAGACCGTGAAGGCGTACTGAGATCTTGAGAGCAGTGCTGGCACAGGACGTGCAAGGCTAGGGAGGTGCACAGGAGGCCTGGTGCGTGAGGCTGGCACCATCTTCACCAGCCGACTAACACGCACCTCAGGACGAGTATGGAGCGCTGACCCAGGTGCGATCAAATCCCCACAACGCTCCGTCGGGCGAATTCCATGCTTAAAGCACCAACACAGCAACTCCCTCATTTCTCTTTCCTCCAATCTCCCCATTAACTCCTTCACAGCCTCTGCTTCGCTCACCTCCAACACCGGCTCTGGTTCTGGTCTCCTCCTTGGCTCCTCACAATAAACAGGGACAGTTGGCTCAGGTCTGACTCCTGACTCTGCCACACTCTCCCTGAGCCTCCCCCAAGAAATTTTTGGGGCTGACTCTCGGGCTTCCATCCGCGTCGCCGTGCTGCCTCCTCATACCGGCGCCTCTTCGCTTTCACCGCCTCCAGTTCTTCTTTGGGGCGGCGATATTCTCCAGGCTGAGCCCAGGGTCCTTCTCCGTCCAATTCATCCTCCCATGTCCATTCCTCTATTTGTTGCTCCTGCTGTTGCTGTTGACTGTTACCACGCCGCTTGGTCCTGTTGTGGTGGGTGATTCTGTAACGGCTTTCGTCTGGTGGATGAGAAGCAGACCAAAATGCAGCGTGGTGGTTATTCATGTTCTTTGATAAATGAACTAGACATGAAATAACGAACAAAACAAAGAACGAACGTGAAAACCTATACAGCCTATCTGGTGAACACAAACACAGAGACAGGAACAATCACACACGAAATACTCAAAGAATATGGCTGCCTAAATATGGTTCCCAATCAGAGACAACGATAAACACCTGCCTCTGATTGAGAACCACTCCAGACAGCCATAGACTATGCTAGATACCCCCACTAAGCCACACACCCAACACCTAACAACACCCCAAGACAAAACACACCACAATAAACCCATGTCACACCCCGGCCTGACCAAATAAATAAAGACAAACACAATATACTACGACCAAGGCGTGACACAAAGAGAGAGAAAGACAATAGTTGAACAGATTTGAACAAAATAATGTGCCGAAATAAAGGAGATGCAGCAGAGAAAGAGAGCGAGAGAGCGAGAGAGAGAGAGAGAGAGATTTCTGTTAGCTTGCTTTCTATGGCTAACCAACACGCCAACTCTTCCAAGTCAAGGTAAGCTTTCAATTTTATTAATGTATTGACATTGGGGCCACCGGTGTAACTGCTAAACTGCTTGCTGCACACTTTACTGTGTGATTGTACACATGGATTGGATTGTGGGTATACTAACACCAGAGATGTGCAGTATTCTGTTGCATGTATTTGAAATACATATTTTAATTACTTCTGAGTATTTGTTATGTTGTGTTACACTAGGCTAAACTACACTCCACTGTATTTTGTAACAAGATACTTTCGAAAGCTGTCATTTGTATTTTCGACATACAAATTCTTTATAGCATTTCACAGTTTTGTGGCCCCCTTTCACCCTACATTGGTCTCAAAAATCTGATGGCACTATGGTATGATAAGAGCTTCTACTAAATGTACTAAATGCAAATGTAAATGTCAAAATGAACAATTGCAAAGCATGCTTAGTATAACTCTAATGAGCTCTGCCCCGAAAACAAGGGCAATGACAATGACAATGTTCATTTTCACATGTATTTACATTTTGGTAATTTAGCAGATGCTCTTAGCCAGATTGACAGTGTATTCAACTAAGTTAGATAAACAACAACATATCACAGTCACAGCAAGAAGTTTCTGTAACCCTTCATGAGGATGTTGTTGCTGTTTGCAGGCCATTTGCAAATGTATTATTTGTGTTTTAAAATGCAAATTGAATGTATTGGAATTCAAAACAATACTTTGCAAAAGCATTTTAGATTTTATTTTGATCCTCTTTAGGGTATTTTGAAGTTCTATTTTGTAATTGTCATTTCATTGGCTATAAAGTTAATATGGTCACAACGATGTAGGTTGTGTAGTGGTTAGCGGTTATGGTATGAAGGTTTAGCTTGGAGAGATTTATGCGCCTGATCACAGACAGCTAGTTTGTTGTGCACTGAAGTCCACAAGCGAAGGGAAAAGGTGAGAGGAGGAGAGCACGTGGCTGCATTGAAAGTGAACCGTGTGTGCAGGTGATCAGCGGTGTATTCATTCCGCTGATTCTGTTGCAAAACATTTTTTTGCAAATGAAACGAAATGGGACCTACCTGAATTTGTCCAATAGAAACTCTTGTTTAATGATTACACTCAGCTAGATGCAGGCAAGAGTATGCAAGGTGGTATTGAATGGGTCACTGTCTGTCACCTTCATTACTAAGTCAAGTTGTCTCTTGACCTGTGCACCTACTTTTTAAACTTAAATCATAGGCTAGGTTGCAGAAACGTCATGATGGGTATAGGGAAAATGTGAGTATCATGTAGTATTCTAAACCTATCGATGTTACATTGACCTGGGTGAATGGAATATGAATGACATGGAATATGAATGATATGCTGTAATAGAAATAAGGCCTTGCTCATAAAAAAATCATCCTCCCTAACATTTAACAGCACGAGCTGTCACTGACACACAAACACACACACACACACACACACACACACACACACACACACACACACACACACACACACACACACACACACACACACACACAAGGGTTAGTTTGGAGCTTGGGGTTTTGGCCCTTTGTTTTTGTCACTTCCGTATTCCCTATTCTGCACATCCTATTGGCACACAGCTCTGCCTATGACTGTTCCACTGCAGCTTTGGTACTGTCTGCGAGGAATAGGAACCGCCCCTCTCACCAAAATGTGCTTAAGGCTTACTTTTCACAACAGAAGTACTATTGTAAGAGGTATTTGGGCATATCCTGTGAACGAGAAACCTGGCTATCTTGAACTATATGTTACATGTGGTATTTAGTTAGTCACTGTGAAGTCAGCTTTTATTGTGACTGGAACGCTTGGTATTGGAGCAGAATACAGCCCATGAAGTCGGCATTTCCCATTGATGTAAACAAACCCCTTACACACTACACCACAGTAAATATGCAACGTGAGTCATTGGATCTATAAAATGATACAAGGTATGACTTGTTTGATATGGTTTAGAGACAATGAATTGCTTATTCCAATTAGCCATACATTCAAAATATTAGGCTCAGATTTTTCGTTAGGAGACAAGAAACAGGCCACATTCCTCAAAATCTATGACAGGATTTTGTAAATTTGAACTGGGGAAGTAAACCACAAACTCGATTATAGCTATTAAATCACATAAGATTACATTTTGTTTACCTTTGTTAATCCCATGTATGTATACGCGTCAGCTCAATAAATATTGGGTCTGAAACCGAAAAGAAACATATTCAAATTTTGCCCATATACAAATTTTGTTCTAAAAGTTATTCAGTCATTCAAAATGCTTTTTAAACATTCTAAACGGATACTTTACGATGTATTTGCTGTGTTGATATGTTTCTGTAAATCGAAATCAACTGTAGAAGGAGGATTATATTTTAAAGTGGGCCTATAGAGTAGACTACTATTTTTAAAGAGGATCTTTACAAAGCTGTTGCATTTCTTTCTAGGATCAAATATAATTCTCGAATGAAACAGCTATTGATTAAACTTACACACATTTGAATTTTGAATCTATTCTCTCAAATCAGTGTCAAATCTTCTGGATTGTCAATTCCAAAAATATCACGAAAATATAGGCCTATTGGTGTCTGAATTTTTCGTATCCTACTGCCTAAATGGCTAGTCCTTAAGTGAAGTTATTTTAAAACATTTTTTCCTCCTTGTTGCTTATTAAAAATAAGTGTCCGTGCAATTAACAATTATCTGAAAGCGTTGACTGACCGTGCGGCTTTTGTGTATACTTTTAACAGAGGGTTGACATTCTCGTTTAGGTTTAGTGTACCTGCTGTAAACTTTATTGGTGGTATAAACGGAGCTTGCCGTTTCCGGAAACACAGTGTTTCTCTTTTTATAATGTGCAATGTCGACTCGTCCGGCTACACGGGTTCACCCAGCCCAAACTGCTACACCCAGTATGCATGTACAAGATGCAACTTGCCTCAGTGTATGTATATCATTTATTTATATCTTAATCATAGCTGTGGAATTCAAAATATGATCTATCTTTATCATATATCATAGAGAGACTAAATGATTGCCTACTTTGTCTATGCTCAAAGACAGGATTCGACCGATTTGAATGACAATAGGAAGACAGCACATTTGGGCATGAACTAGGCTATTACAACAGAAACATGGAAAATGTCGTAGGGCTAAAACATTGAATCAAATATTCAAAAGGAATAGGCTAGTAGACCTACAAAACAAACATGTTTTTCTCCGATATCAAGGCGTATTCTTTTGAATAGCACTAGTAATTTATTTGAAGTGTCACAACATCTGGGCTTGATCTTCCCTCGTCGCTCATCTTAATTCTAACCTTTTTTAAATGACAGTATCCTAATGAAAGAGGTTTGGCGACACTGATTTTGCTGAAATATATCTAGCCCTGTCGGATTTGCAGTTGTGCGATTTATTGCAACGTTCTGTCTAACTTTTTCTGTCTAACTTTTGCAATTAATCTTTAAAGCTTTCCACGCATATATTATGTGTGTTGTTGGTGGATGAAAGGCTTAAATCAAACTCTTGGTGGGGGAAATCTGTGACATTTAGACTGTTTTCAGTGTTCCTGAGAATATTAAAAAACGATAGGTTATTGTTTTCACACTACATAGGTCGTTGTCAAATAGCGCGGTTCCTTTCGAGGTATGATGCCTATTGTTTCTCAACGTTGCTGACAATAACTGAAGGTGAACTGTTTCTATAACCACATATTTTCTATACGGGTTTTTTCAACCAAATTATAATAGAAATGTCGTCACAGTGTCGTTTCTGTAAATATGAAGTATTGTAGGCCTGCTCACATCTTTGAAAATATAGAGGAATCGAAAGAATTGAATCTGAGCATACACATTCATTCTAGTAGGCCTATGTTCTTATTATATTGTAGATGATGATGGTTGAGCGGAAAATTGACTCAAAGGATCTCTATTCACCTAGTGTGTGTGTGTGTGTGTGTGTGTGTGTGTGTGTGTGTGTGTGTGTGTGTGTGTGTGTGTGTGTGTGTGTGTGTGTGTGTGTGTGTGTGTGTGTGTGTGTGTGTGTGTGTGTGTGTGTGTGTGTGTGTGTGTGTGTGTGTGTGTGTGTGTTATTCATGGACAACAGTCATATTGGTGGATCAATTGAGATATTGATAGATAAAGTAACATATGGGGGAATGCTGTCATATCATTGCTTTCGTTTTGTTCTTTATAAAAACCAATATTTAGGCCTAGAGAATTGTATCCTCAAGAAGGAGAGAGACAAATTCTAGGGTGTGCAACACATTCCTAGTTGTTTAGGGGAGAAATTTACAGCTGAGTAATAAAAGTTTACGACTCAATCCATTCAGGGATTGGTTGCAGCGAGCCACGTGTCACACCCGCTCTGTGAACATGAACTTTATGCCTTTGTCTATTCCTCGGACCTCACGTAATATCAGCAGCTCTCTCAGCAGGGGCATAGAAATTATTTCGCCAATAGCGTATTTTCCTAGAGTATAGATTATACAATAGTTTAGCTTTTTGATATGGAACGCGTTTCGTCTAGGCTCCATCCCCTTCCCGACGTGCTCCTGCATGCTTCGCGGTCAGAAATGGCTTCACCACAGTCACCGTCTCTACCAGCCCCTGTCTAGAGTACACCCCAGAGGAAGAACAACCCAACGGTTGCAGAAAGAGAGATAGAGAAAGAGAAAGCAGCGGACTGTAAATTACGCGGTGTTTACCTAATTGTTAAAGTCAGCGTTTTGCTCTTCCATCAATTGGCAGATTTGGGGACGTTTGCTACTCCCGGTGTAGCGGTGTAGAGGTCTATTCGTCAGCATCACCCCCATACCTTTCCGATGGGCCGGCGAGCTTGCGTCACCGTCACTATAGACAACCGGGAGAACGCAGACGCGGGTAAGAAAGCGGTTCCTTCCGTGATCCTTCCTCACTGGCTTGACTGTTAATGAACTAAACCGTATCTGTGAGAAGGGGGATTTGAGACGTTATGCCATACATGTTATATGGGGTCAGATATCCTAAATGAGGGCAAAGACATTGAATATGAATGCTATTGATCAAATCAAAGTGTATTTGTCTCGTGCGCCGAACACAACAGGTGTAGGTAGACCTTACAGTGAAAAGCTTGATTTTGTGTAGTTTGGGTGTTCGTGACCTGACCTGTAGGCTATTGTAACCTCCGTTATTTCTATATGCCTATAGTATGCTACCTCCAAACTTTGACAGTGCGCTGTTCAGAAAATCACTGATACACCATCGAGAATTAGATTTAATCATCAATTGTTCTAAGGTTTGGTTTGTATATCGAAGGTAGCTTGCCCTGAGTGACTTAATAATGTGAGATTATCTACTGGGGAGGGGGGGGCGTGTTGATTTGTGCTAAACAGTTTTCATCTTTGTTTTCCATTCTTCCAGATTATTTATATATTACATTGAACCGTGTTTTGGGCCCTCCCCATTGGTCTTAGTGGCCTTTCAGATGATCTATTCTAATTGCTGACTGCATATGTAATTATCCATAGGCAACATTAGTTGCAAAAAAAGATGGGTCAGAGTATATATATCTAATCAATGTGAAAAGTCAATGTTAGATCTTGTAGTATTATACTATGTTACACGCACACGCACGCACGCACACACACACACAAACAAACACAATACTGTTGTTCACTGATACTAACAGTGCCCCCTTGTGCCCACCTCTTCCACAGCGGAGTTGAGAGGTTGTGTGGGGGGAGTGATGGGGTTGGTGACCGTTGGTCGGTGGTTGGTAGTTATGCAGGCTATATGCCACATTAGTGCGGAGACAGTTTAATACATAAATGAAATATGGGGATAGAAAGATGTCTGAACATGTCATCGGGCTCCCGATTGGCTCCCGAGTGGCGCAGCATTCTAAGGCACTGCCAGAGGAGTCACTATAGACCCTGGTTCGATTCCAGGCTGTATCACAACCGGCCGTGATTGGGAGTCCCATAGGGCGGCGAACAATTGGCCCAGCGTCGTCCGGGTTAGGATACACCCGGGTACACCACTGGTTAGGCCATAATTGTGAACAATAATTTGTTCTTAACTGACTTCCTTAGTTAAATCAAAATTAAAAAATAGTCAGGCACGAAGCTTGGAACATCTTCTGAAATATTTCAACTGTCACGTGTGGCATGGGAACCATGTTGAATTGATGTCTGTACTGTGAGATGGCTTAAACCTGTTATTTTCTCATACAATAATGAAAACAGCTGTACACAACAAATGTAAAACAATTGAATTATATTTATTGGAGGAACACCAGCAACAGCAAACATGGTCAAAATCATAACTATAAATCATAATCACAATAATCATCATGATCATATTTCACAACAACAATAATTTGCACACATAGGGCAAGATCTTTTATTCAGAAATCCATGCTTAACTAGCCTAGAACTTGCGCGTCGATCGGATTGCTAAGGTTTATTTACGAGCTTTGTTACGCTTTATATACGATATTTTACGCATGAACATCATCATTGTTGGATTCGCCAATAGTGTATAATGCGGTGAATGGGACGTAGGCCCTTTCCTGTGCATATTTTGTTAAATATGGCAGACACGTGTACATTCATTTACACAAAATTAACATTGAATGCATGTTTAGTGATGGCAAAGCTGTGAAAGTGTGTGTCTGTCTGTGGGGGGCGGGGGGGAGGGTACATATTGTGTATTTAACTACATTTTTCACTATAAGTTAGGCTATAGCCTAAAGTAAAAACATTAGCTGGCAAAAATGCGTATTTGATTTTTCCAAATCACTTCAGATATTGTGTGAGGCTAATTGAAATGAGACGAAGTGAATAGGCCTGTCGCAGGTGCGTTTGAATCGTACGAGCACCTCAATGAGATTTTGCTGCAGGTCATTGTGCGGGAACCTTTTTCCAATGGTTTCTTTTTGCACTTTGTCGCGTGGGGTACACCTTTTGCAGCTCTTCAGGTTATCCTTGAATGAGAGAGAAAGAGATCAGTAAAATGAAACACAGAAGTCATGTGCTGCCAATATGCGAAACATGTTTCCCCAATCCATCGTGACTAACGTTGCACTTCAAAACCTTCTTACAATAACGAGTGACCCAACTCAATCGTAAAAATCCTACGAATTTAGAATTTTCCAGATGTAAGTTTTCAGATACATAGGCCTCCACAAACACGCAAATTAAGAAGGAAATAAATTATGATTTTATGCTTTGATACACATGAAAATAATGGGCATACCAAATGCGTGCAGTGTATTTTTTCCTGGGGTTTTGAAACTTGCAATAGGACCAAGCGCTGTTCATTCAAACTTTTTAATGACTAATAAACATTGCTATTGAATCATAAATCAATTTTACAAGAAGATATTTGCTTATTAACATGATTTACGATGTGTTATTTTTTTTGTTGGTCTCCTTAAAACAGCCTAGTCTCTGATTAGCGTAGGGCGTAACATGAATGAAGAATAGCGCCTCGACCTAATTTGTAAATTGTCCGGAAAAGGTGAACATCATTTTATAAAAGTTTGTTCAGAGCCAGCAATGAGTATGAATTCCTCATGGTCAAGTAAGAGAAAGCTGATACGAAAACATTGCTTCCCAACCCACATGATCGACACATGTTCATCTCTGCTTCAAATTGTTAAACGTGGCAAACTGAACACTGTAGGCTAATGTAGCCCAGATATTATGTGTTAGCCTATGTTGTTACAGCTTCATATGTACACAAATTATAATTCAACCCAGTGCAGTGATGGGCTAGGCTACCATTATTAGGCCTAATTGGATTGTTCTGGAATTTCTACAACTCCTGATAATGATAATAATAATAACATTGTGTTTGGTCAAAAATAGTATTATTGTTAGTAGTAGTAGCAGTAGTAGTAGTAGTCGTCGTAGTAGTATTATAGTTAGCTACACGCATAGGGGTAGTCATAAAGTGCAACAGTGCAGATGTTCTTCTTCAAAGAAATAAAAGAATTACGGGCCAAACGGTCTCTTTCCTCTCTGCTTCAAAAGCTGAGATGAGTCCACGTCATTTGTCTTGAGGGCTGCCAAAACACTTATGCCTACAGCTCTTTCTCCCAGCTCACATCACTATATCGCATACCAACAGCTCTTGTGAATTATGCAATGGAACTACTACAAACTCCATGATATGAAAGTACAAATAATCATAGTGGCTTTATAAACAACCATGTTGAATAAGGGATAAAACTAAGATGTTGTAGCCTACAGAGAGGTATAAAACGTGAAATACCAAAGAGAGCATATAGCGTATAGTCAAATAGTCACTGTGGTTCGCTCTCAGTCATCTCATCCGTCACAGTTGACAACACGTTGAAGTACGTGATGGTGATACGTTATGAATATTGCTGATTTCAGAAGCGCGCTCGGCTATATGGTTCTCATCAAGTGCTAGAAACCCATACTTATTTTTGGCTTAGTTGAGTGTCGGAGGAGAATCGTAATTCTATTCGCAGAATGGGGATACAATTTATGTAGGCTGGTGAAATGCAATGTTGTGAGCATAAGGAAAGCATCTTCACTACATAGAACATTTCAAGTGAAGGATATAGGCATGGGCCTATATACCTAGTTTCTGAGAGTTATGACGCACTTTCAACTGACTTAAATGTTGTCAAATGGTTAACACCATAATACACATGTAATAATGTTTACAATGAGGCCTACAGATTTTTTTTTGGTTTTCCTATTTGGTTTTCCTATTTGTGTCATTTTTGTCAGTCTGCGGATGTAAACATATGGCGGTTAATCCAGTGGGAAGCCTTTATTGCACAACAGACGTCCTCGTCTTTCTTTCCGTTCTAGCTTTTATTGCCTGTTTTAGAACCGACAACAGAAGCCCAGCAAAATAGACCTACTATGTGCAAGTTAAAGATTCGTTTTATTGTAGACTGCATAGGCCTACGCGTAGACATCCCCTTGTCAAATACATACGTATGTCCTACCTTTGTGGTTTCGATAATGTGAATTATGTCATTGTTTTCAATACTAGACGTTGTTACTATAGATTATTGAGAGAAAAAAAATCTGATCTTTGGCTTATATCGTTCTTTAACCAACGTGTTATTATCGAATAGCTTGACGGTTGTTTGAACAATCAAATTAATCAATCTGAATGGATTTACATGCAGCTGTGTGTTGACGCTGAAGATAGTGGCAAAAGGGTTTGCAGTAGGCTATTGTTGACTGGGTTTTTCCACACATGGAGAACAAAAGGATTCAATGTGGAATATTCATTTTTGGAATAATAGTTTTGTCGAGTTTGTACCTCAAATTGAGTAGCCTACCTTATAGAAAGAAGACCACTTTTTTATCCAGGTTGTCATTCATTGATAAATTACTCTTGTCAGTCATTTTAGACAATAGGATACCTAACGTTTCCACAGCTGACTCACGCACGAGCATATGTCCCAGGCCCCCATAACACACAATTATAGCCAACTCACATAACTTATATTTAACGCAATTTGGCACTAAACAAATACCTAACTCTACATTTCTAAGATGGGATTGTATCCGTAAAGATATCGCCTACCATCGCAATAACAGTGCTTTGTGGATACATATCCTCTGACGTAGCCTGATCAATTCTCTCCTCACGGTTGATTGCTGGGTTTTCAGGAAAAGTGTTCTAAACGGTTACCATTTAGGCTAGTAACTTCAAATACAATTAAACACTATTCTCTTTTTATTTACATTGTTATTCTTCTTGCGTTTATAATCCAACGCATTCGTTTCAGAGGCTCAGGATTTATCGTTATGTAGGCTATACACAGAGTTATTTGTTGGTGAGCTGAGAAACTTCACTTGGTTTTATTGCCCTTCACAGAAGAGACCCTAAACGCATTCTTATCACCACCGCCCTTCCCCCTAGCAATCGGAATTACCCGTTAAGAGCCGAGGCACGATAATTACCTTCAAGTCATGTAATGCTAATTCATACACGATGTAAAACATTGAAAGAATGTGAAAAATTCTTGCCCAGCAAAAACACAAGAACCAACAGAGCACGCGAGCTTTATGAGAGCGCTACCACTACATAAACATCTGATTTGGATACAACCTACACTGAATATGTACACAGCGGCGAGGACAAACGATACATTATCTTACATATTACATTGTACTCTTTATTGGCTTTCACAATTTTCAAATATGTGCGTGCGAACTACATTGTCCTTGTGTGTAAGTGTGTTACACACACACGGGCACTCTCTCTCACACACACGCCATGCCACATAAGCAGATAAAACAGATGTAGAGGTATCCATTTATTTATCCCATTCATAAACGTACATAAAAAAACTAAAATGCCAATTAAGTGACGGGATTATTCTGGTTCTGGACAGCAGTTTGATATTGCAGACATATACACGTCACTTATATATTTATATTGACTTGTTTTCTTGCTCAGTGTGGAATGTCCAACTAACTTAATGCATGCGTTGCTATGCCCCACTAACTTAATGCATTCGTTTTCTGGCTGCATTTTTAGAGCTATAGCTGGTTAGCTAAAAGCTACAGTTTCCTTGCTCTCAATTGGTGGAGAATGGTCAGCTGACATTGTCATATTGCCTCTCTCTAGAGCTAAGCGATCAGCTATAACACTCGGGTTTGTGAGTCTTACCGGAGATTGGAAATTAATAATATTGAAACCTCAAGCAACCGTCTATTTATACAAGCAGTGAAAGGGTGAAAGGAAGGTTTTGCAAAGGTGTGTGAGCAGCCAGCAACATATCCAGAATAAGGGAAAGGGAAAGGGGGAGCTACTGAGAGGGGAAAGTGGAGAAAAAAAGACTGATTAAAAGAAGTGCGGAGAGTTGAAGAAGAAGGGTTGCAGGCAAGGTATGAATTCGTATTTCGCAAACCCGTCACTCTCCTGCCATTTATCCGGTGGTCAAGATGTTTTGCCAAGCGTGCCACTAAATTCCACCACTTATGACACAGTGAGACATTTTTCGTCGTATGGGGCTGCTGTGACCCAGAATCGGATATACGCAAATCCTTTCTATTCTCCCCAAGACAATGTTGTTTTTGGGCCGAGCCGGGCATCCTATGAGTATCATGGATCTAATGTGTTTCTTCAAGACAAGGATGGAGGTCTTGCCAGTTGCAGACAAACAACAAGCATGGGACTGAATGCACAAAACCACATTGCTCAGGAGTACAGTTTGGATCAAGCCAGAGGTGGATCGCAGGAGCAGAAAGCTAACGTCCAGATATACCCGTGGATGCAGCGAATGAACTCTCACAGCGGTGAGTTTTACTACAACAAATAAATTAAGTAAATGAGCCAGTTTCACGATATATCTTAGAACAGAGCCTCTTCGTTTTTATGGCCCCATAAAACATCATTGTATCGTCTCGCCCTGTAGAAGGCCTCTTTTCTGAGTGTGCGTAACTATTCCAACAGTTTCCCAAAATAACGATGATATATTTAACTATTATACATTTAGTTTAAACTATTTGCATAGGCTATGTATATTTTACAAACAGATATTGGACATGCAGATTAAGTCTCATGCATGGTTTGGAGAATCGTGTTTATTTTACTGCATGCCATATGCGTTTCTACCCTGACCTGAGATAGGCTATTTTCTACATGAATTGCTCCCATCACATTGTCAGTACCTTTGTCATTATGTTTAATCTAGATTATGGCAATTGCATCAATTTATGTCAGAACAATTCACA
Source organism: Oncorhynchus masou masou (assembly GCF_036934945.1). Taxonomy (NCBI): domain Eukaryota; kingdom Metazoa; phylum Chordata; class Actinopteri; order Salmoniformes; family Salmonidae; genus Oncorhynchus; species Oncorhynchus masou. The sequence goes on along the minus strand of NC_088244.1, from coordinate 37,084,676 downwards.
TAAATGGCTTGACATAGAAATGTAATCCAGTACATTATGATTTCTTCTCTCTGCACAGGAGTTGGATATGGGTCAGACAGACGCAGAGGACGCCAGATATACTCCCGTTACCAAACACTGGAACTGGAGAAGGAGTTCCATTTCAACCGCTATCTAACCAGACGTAGACGTATCGAAATAGCAAACGCCCTTTGTTTGACAGAACGTCAGATCAAAATTTGGTTCCAGAATCGTCGCATGAAATGGAAGAAAGAGAGCAGCCTGACGTCGACGGTGACGGGAAGTGAATCGACAGGAGCCACGGCGGAGAAGGAACGAGACGGCGTGGAAGAGGAGAAAGAGGAGGAAAAGAAAGAGAAAGAATGAAAGACATTTTCAAACGAAATCACGAAACTCCACTAAACTACCTAGCCATTCAAAGACCACAAACTCCCCTGCATGATATTATTCTGCTATTTGTCCCTCTCTCTCACAAACTCGTAGCCTTCGCGCGCGTAAAAACATGCAATATTCTGCCATTCGGATCATTTTAGGCTGGTAAAAGCATATAGTTAACTGATAGCTGTTTACTTCTGGTGGCATAATGTCCTTTGTCATAGTCATGCTATTTGTGTTGTGAAATGTGAAACATTCATAATTTCTCTCCAGAATTGCGCCATTTACACTGTAAAATATATCGTTCGGATTACTTCAGTCAATTAACATAGGTCAGTGTTGGGGATGGTTTACAAACACAATAAGGCATAAGCATTTCAAATGTGAAGGACATGCTCAGGCATACTTATTTCGTTTGTGTTAATGTACTTGAATCTTTACATTCCCATGAATCCCATCGCGATATGACTCCTGCAAATATCCTGAAAGCTCTCACGGGGTGAACTACACTACCTAAATTGTAGATATGCCTGTATATATTCTATGTATTCCCATATATACTCTGTGAGGGCTTTGTGTGCGTTATGCTGCTTAAACGGATGTTCTCTTAACGTTGCACTTACCACTTTTTGGCATAATAACCGTTTATGGTTACCCAAGACTACCTAATAAAAAGGGAGAAATGATACAAGAGGAATCAATCACGTTGTTTAAGGTTGTGAATTTATGTTTTGTGTATCATTGAATAAAACGTTTTCAAAACAGTTCCGTCCGTGTGGTATGTAAATCCACAATAGACTAAGTGGACACCTGAGTGACTTTACGTCATATCAATATAATCCAGAGAAGACATACGGTCTTTTGCTCAAGCTGTGTGTTTGATTGGTCATTCGTCAAGGTATCTCATGTATGAATAACCTGTTACTTGACACATTACGGTTTAAGAAAGCACCCGTATTGTTTTTAGTCATATAGCCTATCCAATTTCCAAATTAAGTTGGAATTGAAACCAATTTGGCAAACCAAAAATAATAAACGTGACCACAAGCCAGGAAAATATGATATTGTGCTATAAAAGCTGATAGCTGGTAAAACATTTAGTCTATCGGCTTTGGTGACTGTTTATTCTGCGCAATACATTTTCATACAGACACGTTGGGCACGTGGACCTATATGGACTCCTGGGATGACTATAAAACTACATTTAAACCAAATTAAGACAAATCTTAATATAATAATGGCTCCTCGAATAGCAAACAGTTAATTTATTGTTATTATTATTATTATTACTATTACTATTATAGCCTACTATAGAGCATTTTACGTTTTTATTGCTTAACAATCACGTCATTGCTCGATCAGTGTTGCTCTTCATAGTGCCTCTATGGGGCACCCCGCACCCACCCTCAACAGAGGCTGGTATGCTATATGATGCAGCAAGGCAAGGGCATTATGGAGGGGGCATAGATGAGATGACCGCCCTGGCCTGCCCTATATCAGACACCAGATGACGCTCTTGTCTTAGAGTCTCGCCCTCTTCCTCACAAAGACCCCACAAGGTCCCCAACAGCCCACAGCACAAAGTTTACCGGACACGTTCCTCCTATTCATCAATATACCCCCGGGGTATCAAGCCAATGTATGACTGGCCAACATCAGCACGTGATCCTATTCAGATGCCCCATATTTGGGCAGTGCGCGTCGAATCAAGAAAAAAATACCATTCCCCCACCTATAAATCGTGCTTATTTTTTTTTTTTAGGAAAGATACCCCTTGAACTTCCAAAGAGCTTCATAGGAAAAGCAATAACCAATAAAAAACAACAATACAAGAGCCAAATATCTAGCCCAGGCTACACCCAGATAAAATATTTAGGCTATAGGCTATTGCAGTTTTTACTTCATGCATCTCTTCTGCACCATTTTTGTGTGTTTTGTTTTTCGTATAAGATGAGTTCCTATGTAGCAAATTCAAATTTTAAGCAGCAAACGCACGAGGCTTCCTCCTGTAGCGCCATGAATAGTTTAGGCAGTTATGGCTCTCTCTCTGACTTCGATCAAGCTAATTATGCCTATAACGGAGGTCTTCATGATTTCAACGGAACATTCACCTCCTCTGATGCCACTGTAAACTCTCTAAAACGAGAAGAGATTAACTCTAGCCTGCGAAGCAAAACGGACACTCAATCTCCAACACGACCACAGTCATACTCAGCCTTGAGCTCCCGGAACTCCGTGCAGAACTGCCTCAGTGACGGTATACTGAGCAAAGGGAATGAAATGCAAATGGAGGTGGTCGAAAACCCCAGAGCTACGACCGAAGAAAGCGCGATCAAAGTCGAAACTATGCAACCTGTAAAACATCAAATCCATTCGAAGAAGCACCTGGACAATCAACAGCAACCGCAGATTTTTCCCTGGATGACAAAACTACACATGATCCACGGTAAACTTATTTGTAAAATGTATATAGCCTACTACTTCCCTCACTCACTCCCTCGCCTGCTATCCTGCTTTTGTCCATTCACAGTTTTTCCTCTTGAGTTTTATTGGCCAAACGCAGGAAATAATAAAACTGGCGGTCATAAATTTTGACAAAGGCATCTATTGCTCGTAAACCTGTTCTGTTACTGTGAAGAGATGATCTGCGGTCAGATTGATTGCTGCATAATTGGATAAGAGAAACAAACAATTGAAGAAAACGATGAACGAGTATTAATGAGAGTTCTGTTGGGCTGAAAGTACTTTTCGTTTCCAAACAGGTTATTTTAGTCTAAAATGAGAGTATAGGCTAGGTCTAGTTGAACTCTCGGGGCTAAACCAGTGCCCTGACCTCCGTGTGAACTTTTCACCCTGGAAAGCTCCAGATATAACTGCGGAAAGGCATTCAGGTTGCCATGTCCAACATCCACTAGCTGCCCATTGGGATTTAGCCACTAAATATTAGCACTGCATTTAGTGCTGTATTCAAGACTTCAGTTATAGTTCTGCAAGTGTTCTTGTAACAACAATCTGTATTTCCCTCAACTAGGGCAACTATGTATTTTGCCAAGTGGTATTTGAAATGAACAAGTGCCAGAATATAAAAGTTTTTGCTTTCAATCAAAAATAATTAGAATAAAATTGGTTGTCATCCCAGAGATGTTATCCCTTGATTTCAATTCCATTATTTAGTTTAAAAAACACAAAAAAAAACGAATTTAACCTGAATTTAAATCGTTTCACTTTTGGGGATTTAGTCACAAGGCCATTTTACCATGTGTTCATTATTTGAATGGTTTTGCATTTTGTAACTCACAGGAGTCTTCATTCTCAGGTCATCCAAACCGTTTGACCTCAGGCCATATTTATTTTTTTTACGTATAAGATGTATATAATGTTCGACAGCTCTGGATTTTTTACTTCAAATGTAGGCTAACACCTATTTGTTTTTCTCTAATGCCACTTCAGAATCATCTGACGGTAAACGCTCTCGAACCAGTTACACCCGCTACCAGACTCTGGAGTTGGAGAAAGAGTTCCATTTCAACCGTTACCTCGCCCGTCGCAGGCGCATTGAGATCGCCAATACCCTCTGTCTGAACGAGAGGCAAATTAAAATTTGGTTCCAGAATCGACGTATGAAGTGGAAGAAGGATTCGAAACTGAAATCAAAGGATTCAATATAAACATGGAGTTTATGACTGATCTGGAGACGAACAGCTAAAAGAAGTAGGGCCTAAGCCTACCCTAAATAGAGAAAGAGAGACCATGATTTGAAACGTGAAGGCCGTGTTCAGAATCAGACCCTATTATGTGTTATGGACTATTACATTATTTGCATATTTCGTGTTTGGCACTTTATATGTGGTCTTGTATTCTTTGCTTAATGGTTGTACAACATTTAAGATTAAAAATATATATATAATAATAAAGTAATGTGTTGTCTTAATGTAAAGATTGTGTCAGGACCTTTGGAAGAATTAGGGAGAGCTGTGGACTATAAGGCCGCATGTTACATTAAGAAATGGAATAGACACCAAATAAACATTCTATAGCCTATACCCTTAGCATTGAGATAATAATTATGATCATGTAAATGACTGATAAGCCTACTGAGGGGTACCAATGAGAACGAGGAGACTTTATCACGAAAATATTTGATTTTTCTAAATGTTTTAAAATTCATATTTGGCCAGAGTCTTACACACGAATAAGAAAAACAGACGATATAAACAGACGGTTGACTTTTTCAATAGCAAATAGATTGTCTACACGCATAGACCAGCAGGGTCAGGGATCTGCTTGTAATTATGTCCAACCAAATATTTAAGAGTTTCGTGATGGTATTTGAGGACAGCACACATACCAATAGGCCTGAGATATCCATGACCATACCCTTCAACTGAAGAACCATCGACATGCGTTTCTCCAATTTCAGATTCTTACTGATTTTGTATCTTATTGTTCACTGTAATCAATGTCCAGAGTTGTCAACAGACATGGAAATGTGTTGTACATGTCGTCTATTTATAGTCTCTATGTAATATCAAGACTTTGGATGATTCTATAGAAGTATAGAAGTACAAATATACTCTAACACTAACATTTTCCAAAACGGAGATATCAACAGTGTAGGCTACATATTGGATTATCTGAATAGCTTCAAGACCTATTGTATAATTCGTGGTATGTTAAAGCTTGTGATTCAATCAAAACGCTTACAGGTGTTGAGAGACCTTTTGAATAAACTTCCCATACCATATACCAGCACATTCGTGTCGCTTTTTTTTATCATTACATGTGTAGGCACACTTGGTATTGAAAAACAGATTCGAGTCCCCGCACCGTCTATTTCAATAATTTACAGTATCCCTGTCAGACAAACGCATGCACATAAAAGTTTAAGGCCTCAATAAAACGTTATTACTAGGTTTCCATCTTTTCACCACAGATAGGGAAATGGTCCCTGTTTTAACAGGGTATAGAGGCACCATAGCCAGCTGCTACTAAATTCTCATGGGTTGAAATGCAGACTAACTTTCTTCTCTATAGAGGCTGGCGACCTACATACTTTGATGTTTCTAGGGCATTCTGGATCAAATGTAAAAGCTATGGTTATGAAATGTAGGATCTTAATTTGAGCCTAGTTTGCTACCGCAGGAAAATAGTCCTGCAGCAACAGGAAATGTGAATTATTATGTGGACTATAATGAATGGACGTTTTTGTTCAAAGTGGAAAAATAATAAACGGTTGACTTAATGTCTTTATCTCTTGTGCTTTGAGTAGATACTCATTTAATCACGTGGGTCAATATTGTAAGCTATATTGGAGCTACAGGCTGTGTATATAGACAAAACCATAAATTGAAACAAAACTATGCATTGACCTGAATTTGACCTACTGCTGGCCCAGTGACACGTGGAACTATAATTTTAACAATAGCTTAATTAAATGGCTTAACCAAAACAATCAGGTCAACAGGGACAACAATTGTTCAGATGCCATGTCCTGTCGCAAATATCGTCTCAAATGAAAAAAATATATAATTTTCACTCACCTCGCAGACAGGTAGCCTTTTTACTGCTAGGTCTATAAATGCAACAGAGCATGGACTGCTTTCTCAATGGCACTGTCGGGCCTAACCGTGCTACGTTAGCCTATGTAGGGCTATCAAATTCCCCTTTATGGTATCTCTTTCTTTTAGTATTTTAAAGTTTGGAAGGTTATTTATGCCAATTGCCTCTAGCGGGGCCTGTGAATGGTGCATACGGAGCACGTGGTGCCATTAAAGTGGGTTTTATGGCCTGGAAGAGCTGACAAACCCTCGATATATACACATCATATATAATCTTAACTGTCCGGAATCGCAGCTGCTGGCTCCTCTTATCCGAGGAAGAAAGGGCTGTGTGGCAGTTAGTGTGGATTACCTTGGCCCGGACTAGTCTGCCTATAATGGTGGTGCTGTGCTCTCTCAGTCACAAATGGATCCTTAAACGCTCCAGTAAGTTTACAATATTTGTACTTTCCAGCATGTTGTGTCAAACTATAGCGTTTCGTTTGTATTTGGTGCTGTGGTTGGGTTTGCTTGATGTTTCCGACGCAACGGGATTTGTTTTAAAATGGTTGTGATATTCATCCCTTGTAATTTGTACACTCAATCGTTATTTTATATATCTGACTCTGTTTGCTGTTTGTTGGTCCTTAGAGGCAAAATGTATTCCAGTGGATTACAAACGTGTGTCATCCATGCATGTTCCCCTTACCACTAGCAAAATGAAGCTATGGGAGTAGAGTTGGGAAAGAGAGATCTGTTCCAGCTTCACTTGAGTGTGTTCTACTTATGCTACTCTTATTCATTAGACACGCACCTTTATACAGAACGGAGTATATACTTCTTTAGATAAAGGCCAACTCCACTTTGCTGCACAATGGTCAAATGCTTTATGCTATAATATGTTACATAGCCGTCAGAGACTCTGTAGGTGTGTGTGTGTGAGACACTCTGTTGGTGTGTGTGCGTGTGTGTGCGTGTGCGTGTGCGTGTGTGTGTGTGTGTGTGTGTGTGTGTGTGTGTGTGTGTGTGTGTGTGTGTGTGTGTGTGTGTGTGTGTGTGTGTGTGTGTGTGTGTGTGTGTGTGTGTGTGTGTGTTGATGTCAATAGCCTATACATAGGCAACAGCTGCTATCCAAACCATTGCAGTCAGGTTCCAGAGCTTGATCATGTGCATAAATAACTTGTTGCTACTTGAATAAATATAACAACCCGCCTTGCAGGTTTGGCTTGGTTGGGATAGAGAAGGAGGTACTGCTGAAGCAATCATACTGATGACTCAGAGACTGAAGTGTGTCATCATCGTCCCTGCTCAATGATTCATCTGTCTTTAATATCTTTGCAGGGCAGCCCAGTTGATGCCTGTGACGGTAGAAGTTCAGTGGATAAACATCATCCATCCCTTAATCAATGCATGTTTGTGATTTTATGTTTGTTTCTGTAGTTGAGGAATGGATTAGGTAGTGGAAGGAGTGGAAAACGTTTCTGAAGCCAAACTGGATGTAGCAGAGCAACAAGTTTAGTCCCTATTGTAATATTGTATCCATCACTATTTACTTGGGAAAGTTGTGTGGTTGATATTGGTAAGATCCTCTGCTGCCTTGAGTTTTCCATGTTCGTGTGACCTGCCAATTAACTCTGGGCCCCATGTTGTAGCTTGTAATTATGGCCCAGAGTATTTCCTGGTCAGTTCACAGATGGGTCAAGGAGGAACTCTGGGCCCTGATGATGCAGTGAGTTGATGGGTTCATGTTGAGTATTTTCCCAAAAATTCCTGTTCGATGAAGAGAGGGGAAGCCAATAGGGGGTGCTATTTAACATGCTCCACCTCCATATAGCGCATTAGGATGGGGATTCACCTGCATTATATTCATTGGAATGGAGTTAAGTTCTTCACTGTTCTTAAACTCAGTTATACTTTACTGTTCCGGTTCCGGTTGACTGTATTCCATCTTTGGTATCACAGTGATTGGCAAATACTCATCCAATAAGAAAACCACTGTCAAGTTTAGATAATATAAGAGTTGTGAGGCATTGAGAACGTTGCCTCATTTTTTTGTTTGTTTAGAGGAACCCACCTCCAGAAGCCAACAAATATGTCTCGATGAACAGAAAACTATATTATTAATTTGTATTTGTTTGCGTACTTAAATTAATGGTTTGTTATATTGTAATATTTTCACACTACATGACTCTCACTTTATGAAATTAATTTGTTTCATTATGAGATTGAAATAAACACAATTGAGCATGCAGGCCTATGCCATTTCAGTGCCAAAAACTACCCAATGTAAGACAGATGCAAAACAGAAAAAAACGGACCCTTTTTCAACAAAGGGTCCGAATTCCAGTTATAGAGATTGTACATCATAAAACTTGCAATCAAATTCGTTTATGCTTCAGGCTTGAATATACCCAATACGGTGACAAAATCTTCATTTTGACAATAGAACATTAATCAGCATGGTCTGAATCGAAGTCGAGGGATTTCTATAAATATAACTTTTGCCCAAGGAAATGCCAAATGTATAAATCCAGTTTAACGACCCCAAACGACCCGTCCTTAATATCTCTCCTCGGCCCCAATTCTAGAAGATCACACACTTGTTATAGCTTTTTCTGGGACACCTCACCTCAATTAGAAATGAACTGGAAGGAGGGGGATGTGAGAGAAGGGGTTGGGAGGATAAAGTGGCAATGGAAAAAAAAGGATACAACAAGCAATGCAAAGTCAAGAACACTGACATTGTTGTTGTTAATGGGGAAAGTTGTAGCCTAAGTGGCTTAGGCCACATATATATTGGACATTTCAGGGAGATTTCAGAGAGAAGAGAAATTATCGTTAGAAAAAGGGGGACATATGACTTAATTGGTATCGATTGCTTTTCTATGACATAAAAATATTGTAATTCACAGTAGTTTAGCCTTTTCAAACCTGCTAATGTATTAGATAATTCCCTCTTTTTTTTATTTCGACAAAAGAACATGTCTAAACGAAAATGTCCATTGTGTTTTTTAGTTATGAAATTTGAAAATACAATACAAAATACTAATTTGACCGTCCGTATTGTTTTTCAGGACATCATAGGCTACACTTTTTTAGGGCAGTTATTACAACCATTCCGAATCATTTGGGATGAAATAATATATATTTTACAGGTTTTTTATTTAGCTAGACAAGACAGTTAAGACCAAATTCTTAGTTACAATGACGGCCTACCCCGGTCAAACCCTAACGACGTTGGGCCAATTGTGCGGTGCCCAATGGGACTCCCCATCACGGCCGGTTGTGACACAGCCTGGAATCGAACCAGGGACTGTAATGATGCCTCGAGCGATGAAATGCAGTGCCTTAGACCACCACGCCAATCGGGAGTTTGAACTCTAGTATCTCATCTTTACATTATCTTGTTTTTTATTGTTATTTCATTTTGCAGACACCGAAATGAGGACCGATACAGAATGAAGGGGATATGTACAGTCTCGGTAAGTTGTTTATTATTTTTGCACAAACAATAGGCAACCTGCCCCATTCGGTCCCTTCCTGCAGAGCCAACAGAGAGGGCAGTGTTCCCTGATAATAGCCAAGCCAGTGAAATGCACTGGGCAAAAAGATGCTATTTGCTTTCATGCTAAGAAATTCGTTTTAACTAGGCCTATGTACACAAATTCCATTCTACAACAATGACTCGTTATTACACTATATAAACATCATAAAGATTATTTCACACATGTTGGGTTCTAATTTTCTGAAAGATATCTATTTATAACAATCATTCAGTGAAAGAACAACGAATCTTATGTTATCCCACTATCAATGTTGTAGCCTACAGAATTTGTGTTGCATGCATATCGTGTGTTACAGATATGCACTATAAAAAGGGTTATAATGAATTTGACAGTAGTTTACAGGCATCTAGGTGGAAAGTACAATTCTGTATGTAATATTACAGCACACCTACTGTAATATAAACAAAGTATCAAAGCAAGTACTGTGTAAGGACACACAGTACATTACCGTAAATGTACTGTAGTATGCTGTAAAAAAAAAAGAAAATGCTACCATAATCGAAATGAATGACTGAAAGAATGAGTGAATGGATGAATGAAATTAATTGAGGGGAGGAGATCGTATTTCACAGTATTTTACTGTAATTACAAGGGATTGGTACAAGCAGGTTGGCTGCTAAGTAAAGTGTTTACACGTTATAGTAGACTAATTCATATTTGGGTTTTTATATTACTTACACTTCTAGAGGCCCTTCTAGAGGCCTTAACAACGGTTTCTAAACTGGCAGCAACTGCATGGAAAAACAGATCAAAATGACATGGCAAAATGCTCAACCATTTGAGGTTTAAGACTGACTGCCTCTGGGGCCCTATAACCACATTGGAGTTCAATCGGTACCGCATTCTCACTCATGGGTGCAACAAATATGGCCTCTTACAATGCACGCCTCAAAATATGTAAATGAGACAGAAACTACATTACCATGCAACCACACTAGTGGTCAAATGGTTTTTAGTGCTCCAAAGATACGGGATGGCATACTGTATTCTGTGGGGTGGAATTACAGTGCCATTCGAAATACAGCAATTCTTTCCCCAACTACAACATTTTCCCACAATGCACCATAATTGACAGTATGCTGCAGTAAAACGTTTCAGAATATATTACTGTTGATAATAGCCACAACTACAGTATAATTTGCAGTTTTCTGTTACAGTTTGCAGCCTATGTTTGTGAAAGAGAACATGCTGCAAGGTGTTCATGTGACGGAAAAGAAAGGTTCACCATTTTTCCCATGAACAAATTAAACATCAAATGAGTTTGCCTAAGGGCCTCATTTTTCTGTAGTTCTACATTATAACTAGTTATTGAACTAGGGGAGAGATCTGAAATCCATTTGTGGGGAGAAAGAATTCATTGCTTTTCGCCCATCAATAATCCTTGGCAGTGAACTATTGGAAGTCAAAGGTGAGGGGTGAAACGCAGGTCAGGCTGTCTAACGAATATTAAAAAGCGTCCACAACACTGGAGCTGGGGTGAGATGGGACCTGGGGGCGTGCACGGGCCTGTGAAGGCGGGGGCGGATGGTAGGGGTAGTGCGAAAACTCTAATTATAAACTGAGTGGGTCGAACCCTAAATGCTGATTGGCTGAAAGCTGATATATCAGACCGTATGGCAAAACTTGTATTTTACTGCTCTAATTGTGTTGGTAAGCAGTTTATAATAGCAATAAGGCTCTTCGGGGGTTTGTGATATGTGTCAAAGCACTCTGCGTTGCGTCGTACATATAATGATTTGGCCATATATCACACCCCCTCGGGCCTTATTGCTTAATCATATGCCGAGATTTGCAAATGCTAATGTTAGATGAGCTAGAAAGTGTGTATGTTTTCTTCTTCTCTTGTCTATCCTAAATGGTTACCGATTCTATTCCATTCCATTCAATGTATGATATTATATTATATCTATAACATTATCTTGTTCACAAGTCATCTGAACATGTTCATCTTTTAATTGTGCATCAATAAAAACGTGAAGATTAAATTGGCGTTTTCCAGGCTATTCGGTTGAATATACCTATTCACCATTTCAGTAGACTATTAGATTCTTGAAACAGGTCACACTCACACCATGCACGATACATTTTTCATCTCCGTCTTCTCATTAACTTCTAGGATGGCAGCCAGAGAGGTTACGGAGCGGTCAGTATGGTAATAGCGAGGCAGGCGAGCACAAGAAATCGTTGGGGACAATAGAAACTTATTTTTCATCTGTGCTGTCACGCCGGCGCTTTGCAGGCTACCCACCGTGCACCGTGTTTGTGGCTGAATATTCATAGTTTAGAGGAGCGACTAACCTCAAAGGCAGACTACTCTTTTCGTGTGTGTGTGTGTGTGTGTGTGTGTGTGTGTGTGTGTGTGTGTGTGTGTGTGTGTGTGTGTGTGTGTGTGTGTGTGTGTGTGTGTGTGTGTGTGTGTGTGTGTGTGTGTGTGTGTGAGAGAGAGAGAGAGAGAGAGAGAGAGAGAAAAATAGCTACTGCAGATATTTTATTGACAGATTTTCACCGAGCTACAATGGAAAATACTCATTAGTTGTCTATATGTACCCTGTAGAACCGAATTTGTGTTAATATATTACAATCGCAAGTACGTCTCTACAGGAATACATGGGCTACTGAAATCCCACGTCTGTCAAGATAATCGTCTGCTTCAACTGTCGCTTCTATTCAGTAGGTTATAGCTCCGTTGTAATCACGTGTTAGCATGAATAATAGGGCACGAATAGCCATAAATCTCAGAAGAAGGCTGTGCAAAATCTGTGTCTAACTTACAAACAATTTAAGATTGTCTAGAAGAAGCCCAGGCCCAGGCATTGTAATGACGTTCAAAGGCATATATTTGTACAGTAGGCTATCTGGAAGCAAAGGTATACTACTACAAGTCTGCCTGTACTAGTAAAACATGTAAGCAACTAGCGATCGTTTAAAGCGGACTGATTTAGGCCTACGGCGTTCTATAGCCCCATAAAACGCCTCAAACATCGCTGCCGAAAGTAATAAAAATGGCGGGCGCGCTCTACACATAAACAAACCATAAACATCTGCCCTGTTGTGTTATTTTCACCAGATCATGTTGACAAATGACTAAAAGAAAACCACTACCTCGAATTTAGACGCTGATTAGCAAGCATGTGATTGACCTCGTGTTCTGATCCTTCTCATGTTCTTATAATCCATCCCTGTCGTAGTAGGCTAGATTTATTGTATTTTAAATTATTATTATTATTCGTTTTTATTAATACTCTATTGAGCCATAAAGTTCACAGACTGATTATCTGTAGGCCTACTGTCCTGTGATAATGTGGTCTCGTGCATAATTTAAAGGATGGAATACAAAACACGAATACATTTGGCCAACAGTTAATTACAGTATAATTGCGCCTGTAACGCATCTGTGGCAAGTGATACCACTCAAAATGGACAGCTTTATCTGCAATGATTTACTTTTCTGAACACAACAGTGTATGGGGGGGGGGGTTGTAATGGATGATGTTATTTGCTCCGCATGCTAGGGCTGATGTCAAATGAATAACCTATACACGTGCACTTAGACAGCCACTTGTGTTGAAGAAGATGAAGCCACGATGGACAAAACACCTCCCTGAGACTCATTTCAGAGTAACGTAACACTGATTTGTTTACTAGTTGGATCACCATGTCATACCTGTGTAGTGTCTTATTCAAATGTATGGACCTGTACATATCCAGAGAGAGAAAGATAACGCGACGGAGAACGGTATAAATTCATACTGCAATAATTCAACCATAATGTCAGTGATATTGCATTATCATTAGCATCTACGTAATACTATTTTAAAGCAGTGAGATGTGTTTGACCGTGTTTGAAAGTAATTCAAATGCAAAGTATTACATGTGTACTTGTACTTCAGTATACTTCGTGATGTTGTTGTTACCTAAAAAACTCATGTATACTGGTATACTAATTTGCTGTACCTCTGGTGTCCTCTTTCTCCTGATTTAGGCCCAATTCTAATTTCAAAACCTCTCGCTTAATTGGAACTGGTACGTCTGCATAACATGTACGATTTACGCGAACGTTAATGGACTGTTTGAAGGCAGCAGCCGGATATTCTTAGACAGGGTTGCCTTTATTTTTTGTGAATGAGGAAATCCTGCCGCTGCTTTACTTGCAGTAAGCAACCCGATTGTTATTGAGATTTTGCGTGCGATTATCCATTCACATATATCACTCTACCTCCATTTCTATTTCTGGATAATAATGATACTGATGATCACAATAATAATAATAGAACTGTAATGACAGGGTACAGTTCACATAAGAGGTGTTTGTTTTGATCATTTGCATTGGTGACACAAATGGCGTGAGGAGAGAGAGAGAGAGAGAGAGAGACAGCGAGAGAGAGAGAGAGAGATGATGCCCACAATGGCGACCGAAGGTACGTTCGAAAACCTTTGGTTCCTTATCCGGGGACTACCTCTCACTCTGCTATTGGGCCGTGGGGTCACGTGGTAAAAGTAACTTTACAGGGCTGCTCGCAAGTAGGAGGGCTTTATGGAGCAGAAAAACGACAAAGCTAGAAAAATTATTTTCCACTCCAGAAATTAATGATCATGAGCTCGTATTTGATGGACTCTACCTACATTGATCCGAAATTTCCTCCATGCGAGGAATATTCACAAAACAGCTACATCCCCGACCACAGCCCCGAATATTACAGCCGCGCAAGGGACCCTGGCTCTGGTTACCAGCATCACCATCAGGAGTTATACCCTCCGCGGGCGAGCTACCAAGAGCGCCAATATAACTGTGCAAGCATCCCTGAACCTGACACGCAAAGTGGACATGGACTACCCCATACTGCGCACCTGCTTGCAGGGAAAGGGCAGCCAGCCTCATGTGAGACCCCACAGCTACCCATGTCCCCCACCACCCCACCGGCTGCATCCTCCGCCTGCAACCAAGCTACACCGGAGCATCCAAACAGCTCAGCCTCCTCCAAGCAGCCTGTGGTATACCCATGGATGAAGAAAATTCACATCAGCACTGGTAGGCAACTTGTCTCTGTGTTTTGTCTTTTCTCTCTCTCTCTCCACTCTCTACTCCTCTCTCCTCCTTTCCTTCCCTTTATCGGTGCCTCTAACTCCCATCTCCTTCCCAGCCCCTGCTACGATAGGGGAGAAGCTTTTGAAATGGCACAATTGAGGCGGATTTACGACTCCGCGTCGGTAATTACACCCACCATAAATTTTATAGCCGAGGTATACTCTTGGCAGCCGTATCACCATGTGGCTTCTGCTGTTATGTAGCCTATGTGCGCGATGGAGAGAAGAGGGGGAGAGATTAAACGAAAGAAAAAAGACTGCGCTTTGTAATCTTGCATTAATAATTTAGCGCATACTTGGATGTGAGTGTCCCCTAATTACAGAGAGATAGACAAGTTCTTAACTTCCCATTTGGATTCTTTCTCACACCAGAACTACCATATCTAGCCATTTATTCTGCCCATTCCCATCATATATCCCAGTTGAGGACACTCTTGTTTACTCCCTCCTTCCCTGCTTTTCTTTCTTTCTATTTACTTCTCCCCTTTTCCAGCGAACCCGAATTACAATGGAGCGGATTCCAAGCGGTCTAGGACAGCCTACACTCGACAGCAGGTCTTAGAATTGGAGAAGGAGTTCCACTATAACCGCTATTTAACTCGGCGGAGGCGCATTGAGATAGCTCATACATTGGTTCTCTCCGAACGACAAATCAAAATTTGGTTTCAGAACCGCAGGATGAAGTGGAAAAAAGACCATAGGCTTCCTAACACCAAAGTGAGATCCTCCACCACGGGCGTATCCTCCGGGTCCAACACAACCTCATCAACCGGCGCTGTCGCCACTTCCTCGGCCACTGGTGCCATTATTCCAAATGAACTTTCCGGAGGAGAGGATGGCGAGGATATTACAACGTTATAAGGCGAACAAAACAAAACACAAAAACACTTCAAGAAGGGAGATAGAGAAATGACTGATTATTTATAGAATAAAATAATCAGTCATATAGAATATATTTTGTTTTTCGTAGCTATTTGTGTGGTTTCATTTAAGTCCAAAGTTATATAAAATGCATGTTATATAGCATGGATTTATGCGAATACCGATGGATTCTTTTTACGCGACACAGGGTTTAAGTTATTTCATGCTGAATCAAAATCATGTTTTTATGAGAAAATGTTTTGAATGAAGGAAAACAAATGTATGCCTACATTTGATCTAAATGTTATGGTGGGCCATTCGTTTGCCCTGCTGCCCAAGGTGAAATGCACAATTTATTTATTTCAAGCGGAACACTGGAAGAATATTATTATTATCATAGTTATTTTTGGTAAAAATGCTGGAACATACCGATGGAAACATCGATCTTGCAAGGTGAATTACCTCGCGTATTTCAAAAACTGGATTTTGAATTACAATTTAGTTTGTGGTGTTTACGTTGTGTTTAGCAGGTTATTGTAAAATGCAATAAACAGAGTTTAGTGTATTTGTGATAATCATATTGGTCAATAAAACAGTGAATGTCTACTAGTTTTTTTTTTCATGTTTGGATGGATTTTATTCATGACCAATCGAGGTCAAGTGTAATTTCTTTTGATAACAGAAGCTCATCCTATGATGTGGTGAACGTTATTTCTAAATGTTATGAAAGTCACAATTGACCAAGTACTGAATTTCCTTTATAGTTCAGCCTAACAAAGCATTAGACATTTATTTAGCAAAGTTGTCCGTTTGCAACGTTCTCGAGGTTGGCATGTGTATCAGATTCACCATTCATATTCCCCCTTAATTTCTAATACTCCACAATAGACCTAATCCCTAATCCAATCATAATCAATGATTCTATTCAAAATAAAGGGTTATAGCCTGGCTGCATGCGTCCTATCCTACATGCTAGCTCATTAGTCTCAAGGACATTCAATTAACATGGCAAGCCATTCAACCAGGCCCTCAACCAGACTCCCTCTGTAGAATAGGCCAGTGCCTGACTTTCTGGAGCCCTGTTTCCTGCTCATTACTGAACCTATTGCTGCATATAACTCTGCAAATCAGTATCATATTGTCAAAATATGACCAAATAATAATTTGTGTTGATGGTATGGGTTGCTATTAATTCCCCCTTTTCCCCAATTACAGGTTGTTTTTCTTGTCTTCTAATAAAGTCAATAACTTGAAGTCAGATTATGGGGCCTTATCGTGGACAATAAAGTATACTATAGTTTACACAATATCGTACTAGGATCATATCCACGAGCATTGCCTCAGATTTTCACAGAATATATTGTAAAAAACAAACAATAATTTTATATGCATGCACACAGGCCTTCTCAATGTGCAATCATTTCTACAGATATAAAATGGAATGTTAGTTTTCTGAGATTTTCATTCTAAAAATAGCCTATGTCTGTTGGGCCCTGAGACCTCCCCGGTCAAAGTGAAGAGTATGCTTTTAAAAAGTGGCGCTCGAGCAACGTCATCGTCACCTCTGCGCTTGGTAAGTAGCCGACACTGCAAAAGTATCGTGGCGGGATTTTCCATATGCCTATATGGCAGTGTTGTGGATTTATTGTCACCATGCAACTCTAATAATACATAGACTACTCATATTGTGCAATTTCTCTCCTGTAACCATGTCTTGCATGATGAAAAAGACCGTTCAGTTAACAGTTTTCCCAAAAATTATTTCATTTGTGGAATAACTTTTTCTAACCTGCTCAAAATGTGGTGTAAAACATATGCCACGTTTTAAAAGAGCGCAAGCATTTGATAGATTATTAAAATGTGTGACTTGAATAGAAATTATAAAACGGCTTGCTAGATGGGGGGGCAGACGATCACAAAGGGGAGATGTAGTCTATTCTGAACCATCAATCTTAACGCCGCAGAGTAAAATTATTTGGGACTGAATATATTAATTTGGCAACAGCCTCCCTCACAAAGAAATAAACCCAACTCACTAACTAGCAACTTTACGAAATAAAACTACCAGGGACAAAAATGAAACTTAACACCATGCCGAATTCCAGGAGCCTTTATGTAGCTGCCATGGCCCGTTTTCCCAAAGCATCTTAAGGATAATTATGAACTTAGCCTTAAAATGCTTTGGGAAACCGGGCCCTTGACAGTTGAGAGAATGTGTAGCTACTCCACAGTCTCAGCATCCCTCCAATCTCTTTCTAAAACCTGTCGCCTCCATGTCGCGAGGCTGAAAAGGTACTTTATTGAAGTTGGGGACGAACCGCGAGAAGGCCGAGTTCAGTCGGAGGGCACATTTTCTGTCCCATTAGGTCCGTTTCAGCCGGGATGGCCGACCTTTGCAACCCCTGTGACCTGACTGGCTCTCTATACGTGTACCTTCTGTGTGTGCCCTCGTAGGTGGTACCCCGTCCTTACGTGGCTTCGTCAGTGCGCTGGCCTTTGTGGGTTTTTCTGCTCGGGGCCTATTGAGGGGCCGGTGGAAGGGCACCTCTGAATGTGTTGCTCTTTTGTTGCTCTCAGTGGTGACCCGAGAGTGCGGTGAACTGTCGGCCACTTCTCTTCCATTGTGTAGGACCTAGCCCCCTTGGACATCTTACACATTTGAGGGACTTCCAAGTGGCGACTTTGGAGCTTCTGATCCGTATGCATGTGAGTGTTAGGCCTGCTCATGTCGAATGCATTATTACAATTTATAGGATTCTGCATGGGAAAACGTAGTATATTTGTGAAAACGCATCCATCTTGGTGCATAACAGCTTCAATATCATTACGGGTAAACGTTACTTTTGGAATAAATATTATATAGACAAATATATAGGCTACGTTTATGTGGACATTTGCTCTTGCACTGTAGGCCTAAATGAACAATTTAATGTATTTCAATCCAAGTCCTGTATTTTATTCATGCTCCCAAAAATAAAAAATAAACGTTCTTAAGTTCTTAAGTCAGTTAATCACAAAATTAAGTACATGTGTTAACAGTGTGAGGCTATGAACAACCACGAACGAAAGCATTGATTTACAAAACTGATTCTGCAAGAGATCAGTCCAGGCATCTAGCCTAATTTGAGCCTATAATATTTCATCTACATTTTAACACCTACCTTGATAAAGCTCAAATAATGACAATATTATACAAGAAATGCACGTCTTCAACTTGTGGGCATTCATGGAGACAATGATAGGATGCTCCACCAGGACAGGACTGAATCCCCCAATATATACGATGGACAACGGTCTGAAGTGAGTGGTCTCACAGTGCACTGTGCAGGAGTGTGAAGTTATACAGCCACATAGTGTATTTTATTAGAAGCTTTTGTACCTCGTGTACCTCTCTTTGCAGTTCACTGATTTACTACGTCCTGGTCTGTTACGATCTGTCGTCGAAGTGGGGCCTATACGAATACATTAATTAAACCACACCACGGCAGCATGCATCACACTGAGTAGAGATTCTTCAACCTGTGCTGGTTAGATGTTATATGTGTGTGAATGGGTTAGGTTTAGATGTGTACATATGAACGACAGTGGTCATTTGTAATTACACCATTTGTAACAATATTTAGATCATTGACGTTCAGTCGGACCTCTTAGAATTATTCGACACTGAAACCGTTTTAAAATGACTTGTGATCATAACATGTAATTCACGATTTTAGATATAGGCCTATGTCTTGATTTGCCCCTAAAACATATATCAAACCTATGCAGTTACTGTGGTCCATGGCACAAATATGTTGTAGCAAACAGGACGCTTACACTCAACAGTTCTGTAAGCGATGAACAGCTATAGAACAGTAATTGTACCATTTCTCAGCATCTCCATAAAGCCACCTCACCTGACATTTTGTGCCCTGAAGATATTTGAGAGTAGGGGTTGCACAGAGGTTATGTGTGACAATACGTTTATTTTCACATTGTTCAATATTATTTGAGTAAACACAAGCAGCAACACACAAAAAAACGTTATATCTGATTGTAATTAATCGGCCCATAGTGTGGACCAATAAGCCGAGGACGACAACACGTACAGTACACGGTCATTGAAATAAAATATTATTGATACAGCACAGAAATTATGGGGGAAATCAACTTTTTCAAGTTATTTTCTTGTGAATTAAACAATCGAAGTTGTCCATTCACAGACCTTAGCCGCAACCTAATGTATTTTCAACTTGATTTGAAAGCTTACTTAGGAGTTGCAGCTTTCAATCAAATCTACATGTTTATGTCATTACGAAGAATGCTAGTTTGAAAGTAGATTATATAGCCAGATACTGGTAATATAAATACATCTGAAAGTAGATTATACACTATGGGTTTAAATGTAAAGCAATTACGCACTAGTTCAGATGTAATGTTTTATTTGTAGCTATAGGCTAAGACCTGTCTTTTCAGAATTATTTTGTGTTTGTTTAATTGTTTAGCTTTGTGTATTTCAATTGGTGTGGTGAATTCCCCAACAAGTAAATAAAGAATATGCTGCATTTTGTACAAATGTCGCCTATATTTTTGGAGTGTAGGCCTAATTATTTGATAACATTCCTGCAAAAGCTAAGCCATTGTGAATCTTGTCTCTTCAAAGTCTTTAGAGAATATTGAGAATGTTTCTCTCCATATGATTCCGGGGAATGCAGGCGAACATTCCACTTTGCAACATTGATTTATGGCAGGCCTCTGGCAAGGCATCTTTCTCTCTCACACTCTCTTGGCGGACGGAACCACGAAAATAAACTTGTTAAAAGAAGTGGAAATCATATATCCGAATTCCCCACCCCAAAAAACTGTTATGATGATCTTTGTGGTAATATTTGTAGATTTGTATTAGTAAATTACTATGGCTACAAAAACATCTCTCCCTTCTTCAAGATGAGTGTCTTCTTCAACCAATTTATTTTTTTACGAAAGGTCTGACTCCAGACTATTGTGATGGGGATGGTGTAGTCTGCAGAGGCGTAAAGTATTTAAGTAAAGAATACTCTAAAGTACTACTTAAGTATTTTTTTTTAGTATCTGTACTTTACTATTTATATTTTTGACAACTTTTACTTTCACTTCACTACATTCCTAAAGAAAATAATGTTATTTTTACGCCATATATTCTCCCTGACACCCACAAGTACTCGTTACATTTTGAATGCTTAGCAGGACAGGAAATAGTCCAATTCGCACACTTATCAAGAGAACATCCCTGGTCATCCCTACTGCCTCTGATCTGGAGGACTCGCTAATAACAAATGCTTTGTTTTTAAATGATGTCTTAGTGTTGAAAATTGTGCATCTGGTTTGCTTAATATAATGCATTCTAATGCATTCTATTCTATTCTACTTATTCCTACTTTTACTTTTACTTTTGATTCTTAAGTATATTTTAGCAACTACATTTATTTTCGATACTTAAGTATATTTAAAACCAAATACTTTTAGACTTTTACTCAAGTAGTATTTTACTGTGTGACTTTCACCTCTACTTGAGTCATTTTCTATTAAGGTTTCTTTACTTTTTCTCAAGTATGAAAACGGAGTACTTTTTCCACCACTGGTAGTCTGTTTATACAGCAGTCATGGCAGCTGCATGAAGGCGCTGAGTTGAAACAGGGGTCAAATCTCATGTTCCAGGGATAAGGGAAATAAGGCTGCTCACTCTCACATTGACCAGACTTAATTAAGGAGGATGTGTCATAAATCCGTAAATCTAGTCGGTCCGTTCACCCCCAGAGGGGCAGATGCACCATGTCTGGCCTGTGTGCTTATGGGCATCTGTGTGTGTGTGTGAGATGCGTGTGTGTGCGCGTGCGTGTGTGTGTGTGTGTTGAATTGATTCTCAAATCTATTATTAATTCATTATTTACAAGTAGAAAAGTTGCCATCCAAGGCTCAATATTTAAAAAGTATATGGACTTAAAAGTTGTGAATACAATTATGGTTATTCCTTTATAAACATCATAACATATGTTACATTTAACAGTTGTAATTAGGCCTACTGCAGTTACTTATAAAGCTTTTATAGATATTAGTGTAACGTAATATAGCATTTTACCTAGGTTTCAGTCCCTGGTAGACAAGTGTCCAAGTATTGGTCTATATGAGACATGGATCTATGTCAGAGCTGGACTGAATGCACTGGACTGCTGCCTAAATGATAAGGGGAGAGTGATTAGTTGCAATAGCAAGTGAGCTACTCATAACTTCTTGTCTTCACTAGTATACCCAACAGACGTTTAATATGAATTTGATTAAATGTATTCCTCTGGACAAGTAACATACATTTCCAAGGTATTGCATAATTCTCAGCAGCCATCTGTTATTGTCAGCTCTCCAAGTCTATGCAGGTCCATTAAATCAGGTGAGAGGTTGAGGCTTTGGATTGGGTTAAAACATTCAATTCAAGCATTCATCCCGAATGGTTCAGTAAAGGGTTAAGGTTTGATATAGGGTTAAAACAAATATAAAATAAAATGATTGTCTACCACTGGGATTGGACACACGACCATCTGATCCGAAGTCATGGGATTATGCCCATCCGCCACCCCTGTCCATAACACCAAGCCTATGGTAATAGCGCTCCGTGTTGCCCCTAGTGGCCGGTTTAGAAGGCATTTACCGACGTCTTCGGGACAAGTCAATCTTGAACAATCTGCCTGGTTGGACTACAAGGTTGCATTTGCTGAGTGTAGGCGAAAATGTATTTCTGTAGGATCAAAACTATGGCATTATTGCAGAACTCGATGGGTCCAATTGCATTGTAGCAGATACAGGAATCATGAACATATTCCATAACAAATGTAGTCATTATTGATGCACAGTATATTGCCCCACCTGGACATTTTAGGGAATAATGAGATTGTGATGCTCAGATGCAAACTGGTAACAGTTCACTGCAGTATACTGTGTAGATATCATGTGTTTTTGAGAAACGGAACATAACCATTTTAGAAGCTATATTAGCCTACTGTTGGAATGTATTGACAGAGAATCAATCCAAAAATACTACGTAAAATAGAACTTCTATCCGTGCTATTGATTGGAGGTCCTTTGGCCATGGCCGATATCCAAGTGCATGGAGTTATTGTAACAATATTTCACTCCCAGAAGCACTCTTCTGAAAGAACTGGTTGTTCAGTTTATGGTATAGGCCCTAGAAAGGGAGATACAACTGAAAAGTAGTGTTTTATGTCTATATTGGACACAAACCAACATGTTAATTTACTCAAATGTTCATGGAAAGGTATGTCCAGAAACTAAGGATATCTGTTGGCCAAGAAAGACAAAATAGCTAGTTTCACTTTTAATCTGTCATTTTAATGGGTTATTATTGTTAGGAGTTGAAGCCAATAGCTATGGTTCAGCCTACAGTCTTAGAAAAAGCCTAATTTGGGGAACCTTTTGGTTCTTTGGACAAGATAAAAGAACCTTTTACAAAAAAAGGTTCTACAAGTGCCTTACGGTAAAAGGTTCTACAGTGCCTTCAGAAAGTATTCAAACCCCTTGAGTTATTCTACATTTTGTTGTGTTACACATTGAATAAAACATTTATTCAATTTATTTTTTCCTCCCCACTCTACAAACAATACCCCATAATGAGAAAGTGAAAATGTAAAAAAAAAAAACATGTTTTCATTTACATAAGTATTCACACCCCTGAGTCAATGCATGTTAGAATCACCTTTGGCAGGAATTACAGCTGTAGGTCTTTCTGGGTAAGTCTATAAGATCTTTCCACATTATTATTTTTATAATTCTTCAAGCTGGGTGAGGCGGCAGTGTAGCCTAGTGGTTAGAGCATTGGACTAGTAACCGAAAGGTTGCAAGTTCAAATCCCCGAGCTGACAAGGTACAAAATCTGTCGTTCTAACCCTGAACAGGCAGTTAACCCACTGTTCCTAGGCTGTCATTGAAAATAAGAATTTGTTCTTAACTGACTTGCCTAGTAAAATAAAGGTCAAATAAAAAAAAAAAAAGCTCTCCCACACCCTCCATTTGACAAATCTGGCCATAATTCTATCCCCCTGAATCCTGCATTGAAAGGAGGAAGCACCAGTGACTCGTCAATAAAAAAGTGGTCAGATAGAGCAGATGCTAAACTACAGGACTGTTTTGCTAGCACAGACTGGAATATGTTCCGGGATTCTTCCAATGGTATTGAGGAGTACACCACATCAGTCACTGGCTTCATCAATAAGTGCATCGATGACATCGTCCCCACAATGACATACCCCAACGAGAAGCCATGGATTACAGGCAACATCCGCGCTGAGCTAAAGGGTAGAGCTGCCGTTTTCAAGGAGCGGGACTCTAACCCGGAAGCTTATAAGAAATCCCGCTATTCCCTCCGACGAACCATCAAACACACAAAGTGTCAATATAGGACTAAGATTGAATCGTACTACACTGGCTCTGATGCTTGTCGGATGTGGCAGAGCTTGCAAACTAATACAGACTACAAAGGGAAGTGCAGCCAAGAGCTTCCCAGTGACATGAGCCTACCAGACAAGCTAAATTACTTCTATGCTCGCTTCGAGTCAAGAAACACTGAAACATGCATGAGAGCATCAGCTGTTCCGGACGACTGTGTGATCACACTCTCCGCAGCCGATGTGAGTAAGACCTTTAAACAGGTCAACATTCACAAGGCAGATGGGCCAGACAGATTACCAGGACATGTACTCCGAGCCTATGCTGACCAACTGGCAAGTGTCTTCACTGACATTTTCAACCTCTCCCTGTCTGAGTCTGTAATACAAACATGTCTCAAGCAGACCACCATAGTCCCTGTGCCCAATAACACTAAGGTACAGTGGCTTACGAAAGTATTCACCCCCCTTGGCATTTTTCCTATTTTGTTGCCTTTCAACCTGGAATTAAAATAGATTTTTGGGGGGTTTGTGTCATTTGATTTACACACTCACATGCCTACCACCATTAAAATGTTTTTAATTGTGAAACAAACAAGAAATAAGACAAAAAAAAAACAGAACTTGAGCGTGCATAACTATTTACCCCCCACCAAAATCAATACTTTGTAGAGCTATCTTTCTTAGCAATTACAGCTGCAAGTCTCTTGGGATATGTCTCTATAAGCTTGGCACATCTAGCCACTGGGATTTTTTTTCCCATTCTTCAAGGCAAAACTGCTCCAGCTCCTTCAAGTTGGATGGGTTCTGCTGGTGTTCAGCAATCTTTAGGTCATACCACAGATTCTCAATTTGATTGAGGTCTGGGCTTTGACTAGGCCATTCCAAGACATTTAAATGTTTCCCCTTAAACCACTCAAGTGTTGCTTTAGCAGTATGCTTAGGGTCATTGTCCTGCTGGAAGGTGAACCTCCTTCCCAGTCTCAAATCTCTGGGAGACTGAAACAGGTTCCCCTCGTGGATTTCCCTGTATTTAGCGCCATCCATCATTGCTTCAATTCTGCCTCTCTGATTAATGCCCTCCTTGCCTGAGTTTTGGTGGGAGGCCTTCTCTTGGCAGGTTTGTTGTGGTGCCAGATTCTTTCCATTTTTTAATAATGGATTTAATGGTGCTCCATGGGATGTTTAAAGTTTTGGATATTTTCTCCGGCCTGTTTGGAGAGCTCCTTGGTCTTCATGGTGTCGCTTGCTTGGTGTTGCCCCTTGCATAATGGTGTTGCAGACTCTGGGGCCCTTCAGAACAGGTATATATATACTGAGATCATGAGACACTTAGATTGCACACAGGTGGACTTTACTTAACTAATTACGTGACTTATGAAGGTAATTGGTTGCACCAGATCTTATTTAGGAGCTTCATAGCAAAGGAGGTGAATACATATGCACGCACCACAATTCCGTTTTGAATTTTTTTAAATTTCACTTTACCAATTTGGACTATTTTGTGTTTGTCCAATACATGAACTTCAAATAATAATTAATTTAAAAGACAGGTTGTATTGCAACAAAATAGGAAAAATAGCCAATGAATACTTTTGCAAGGCACTGTAATCTGCCTAAATGACTACTGATACATACACTCACATCTGTAGGCATGAAGAGCTTTGAAAGGCTGGTCATGGCTCACATCAACACCATTATCCCAGAATCCCGAGACCCACTCCAATTTGCATACCGCCCCAACAGATTCACAGATGATGCAATCTCTAGTGCACTCCACGCTACCCTTTCACACCTGGACAAAAGGAACACCTATGTGAGAATGCTATACCATTGACGACAGATCAGTGTTCAACACCATAGTGCCCTCAAAGTTCATCACTAAGCTAAGGACCCTAGGACTAAGGACCTCCCTCTGCAACTGGGTCCTGGAAATCCTGATGGGCCGCCCCCAGGTGGTAAGGGTAGGTAACAACACATCCGTCACGCTGATCCTCAACACGTGGGCCCCTCAGGAGTGCGTGCTCAGACCCCTCCTGTACTCCCTGTTCACTCATGATTGCACGACCAGGCATGACTCCAAAACCATCATTAAGTTTGCCGATGACACAACAGTGGTAGGCTTGGTCATCAATAACGACGAGACAGCATATAGGGAGGAGGACAGAGACCTGACCGTGTGGTGCAAGGACAAAAACCTCTCCCTCAACGTGATTAAGACTAAGGCGATGATTGTGGATTACAGGAAAAGGAGGACCGAGCACGCCCCCATTCTCATCGACAGGGCTGTAGTGGAGCAGGTTGAGAGCTTCAAGTTCTTTGGTGTCCACATCACCAGGACAGTCGTGAAGAGGCCACGACAAATCCCCTCAGGAGACTGAAAAAATTTGGCATGGGTCCTTAGATCCTCAAAAGGTTCTACAGCTGCACCATCGAGGCTATCCAGACTGGTTGCATCACTGCCTGGTATGGCAACTGCTCGGCATCCGACTGCGAGGCACTACAGAGGGTAGTGCGCACAGTCCAGTACATCACTGGGGCCAAGCTTCCTGCCATCCAGGACCTCTATACCAGGCGGTGTCAGAGGAAGGCCCTAAAACTTGTCAAAGACTCCAGCCACCCTAGTCATAGACTGTTCTCTCTGCTACCACACAGCAAGCGGCACCGGAGCGTCAAGTCTAGGTCCAAGAGGCTTCTAAGCAGCTTCTACCCCCAAGCCGTAAGACTACTGAACGTTTAATCAAATGGCTACCCAGGCTATGCCTCCCACCCTCTTTTACTCTGCCCCCCTCTGTTATTATCTATGCATAAGTCACGTTAATAACTCTACCTACATGTACAGTATATACAGATCAACTCGGAAGTTTACATGCACCTTAGCCAAATACATTTAAACTCAGTTTGTCACAATTCCTGACATTTCAAAAATTCCCTGTCTTAGGTCAGTTAGCATCGCCATTTTATTGTAAGAATGTGAAATGTCAGAATAATAGTAGAGAGAATTATTTATTTCAGCTTTTATTTCTTTCATTACATTCCCAGTGGGTCAGACGTTTCATACACGCAAATAGTAGGTGGTAGCATTGCCTTTAAATTGCTTAACTTGGGTCAAACATTTCGGGTAGCCTTCCACAAGCTTCCCACAATAAGTTGGGTGAATTTTTGCCCATTCTTCCTGACAGAGCTGGTGTAACTGAGTCAGGTTTGTAGGCCTCCTTGCTCACACACGCTTTTTCAGTTCTGCCCACAAATTTCCTATAGGATTGTGGTCAGGGCTTTGTGATGGCTACTCCAATACCTTGACTTTGTTGTCCTTAAGCCATTTTGCCACAACTTTGGATATATGCTTGGGGTCATTGTTCATTTGGAAGACCCATTTGCGACCAAGCTTTAACTTGAACTAACTGATGTCTTAGGATGTTGCTTCAATATATCCACGTAATTTTCCATCTCATGATGCCATTTATTTTGTGAAGTGCACCAGTCCCTCCTACAGCAAAGCACCCCCATAACATGATGCTGCCACCCCTGTGCTTCACATGACTAGGGTGTTCTTCGGCTTGCAGGCCTCCCCCTTTTTCCTCCAAACATAACAATGGTCATTATGGCCAAACAGTTCTATTTTTGTTTCATGAGACCAGAGGAACTTTCTCCAAAAAGTGCATTTGCAAACCATAGTCTGGATTTTGTCTGGCGGTTTTGGAGCAGTGGCTATTCCTTGCTGAGCGGCCTTTCAGGTTATGTTGATTTGGATTCGTTTTACTGTAGATATAGATACTTTCATACCTGCTTCCTCCAGCATCTTCACAAGGTAATTTGCTGTTGTTCTGGGATTGATTTGCACTCTTTGCCCCATAATACGTTCATCTCTAGGAGACAGAAAGCGTCTCCTTCCTCAGCGGTATGACAGCTGCGTGGTCCCATGGTGTTTATACTTGCATGCTATTGTTTGTACAGATGAATGTGGTACCTTCAGGCATTTGGAAATTGCTCCCAAGGATGAACCAGACTTGTGGAGGTCTTCAATTATTTTCTGAGGTCTTGGCTGATTTCTTTTGATTTTCCCATGATGTCAAGCAAAGAGGCACTGAGTTTGAAGGTAAGGCCTTGCAATACATCCACAGGTACACCTCCAATTGGCTCAAATTATGTCAATTAGTCTATCAGAAGCTTCTAAAGCATTGGCATCATTTTCTGGATTTTTCCAAGCAGTTTAAAGGCACAGCCAACTTAGTGTATGTAAACCTCTGACCCACTGGAATTGTGATACAGTGAATTATAAGTGAAATAATCTGTCTGTAAACAATTGTTGGAAAAATTACTTGTGTCATGCACAAAGTAGATGTCCTAACCGACTTGCCAAAACTATAATTTGTTAACAAGAAATTTGTGGAGTGGTTGAAAAACAAGTTTTAATGACTCCAACCTAAGTGTATGTTAACTTCCGACTTCAACTGTATGTGTGAGGTTTGGGGGTTTGGGAAGGGAGCAGACGACACATTTTTGATGTTTTATTGTATTGTTATTGTAAAGAAGACAGCCAGAGTTGACTTAGGCCATCATTCAAACAAGGAGATACCTGCCTGGCCACCAATGCATATTTCCAAACTATGTTTGCAAATAATGACAATGCATTCTAAAAACTATGCTGGTATACATTTGTGCTTTCATTAATTGTTTATTAAATTATATTCTGAGCTCAAAACATTGTTGGTTAATGGTAGTAGCCATAATTCATAAATGGCACCATGCAGGGTTCCATATGGTACCATTTTGTTTTAGTGAAGAAGAACCTCTAGGGTTCTGATAAAAGAACCCCATAAAATGGTTCTACATAGAACATTTAGGGGTTCCATACATAAAACACGCAATATAACCTTTTTGGTTCTACAAGGAACTGTTTTTTCTAAGTGTATTGCATGTGTACATGTCCTATTTATATAGGTCAAGACATTAACACGTGTTCTGGGAAGAAAGGAAATTGACAATGTGTGTCTTTTACTTTTCCTCATGTATGAAGTGTGCAGTGCTCAGCAAAGTCTCCGGTCCTTTCATTTCACTCTGAATTGTTTACAGCAATGTAGGGCACCGGGCCAATAAATCTCCCGCGTGCTCTGCAGAGACAGGTCCATTTGTATGCACCGTTTTAACCGTCAACATCCTCTGCCCATTAACGTCCTTCCACGAGCTCTCTGTCTCCTCTTCTCTGCCCGACTCGAGCTCTGTCCGCCGAAAATACATTATGGGCATGGATGCTTTTTGATGAGAAGAGCAGTGTGGAGAACAGTGTTTTTGGAACAAAGGGGTTCGGAATTTTGCTGCTAGTGCTAAGGCCTACATGGTAGCCATGTCAACACGAAAAAGCCCACATTAGTGGAAATGCTATATGCTGTGAGTTATGATATATTGTATGTTAAAATCCTCAATCGTTACGAAACTTTTTCAATGTTTCCTCGGCTGTTGTGTCAGCCACCAATCCGCGAAAAAGGGGTTGACACCCAGAGGGACTGGCGCGCGCTTTGTGCAGACAGAGAAAAATGATTTATTGCCACTTGGGCGGTTCAACCAGAGTTCACGGAGAATCGTGGTGTAGGCTCACGGATGAGCTAAATTATGTTCTTGCTGAGATAGTATATCACAGATTATATTCTATATCCAACACAGCCGAGTGTTCAACGATTTGAAACAAAGAAAACAAACGGAATTGAATTCCTTTCCTCTCAATTCTGACGTTACAGGTTCACAATATGTTGATGGTAATAATAACAATAATAATGTTATCCTTATAATTATCCTAATGCTAATACTGTACTGAGTATGTGTAGTCTATATATCGAAATTGATCATGGGTGAGGAAAATGAAAAAGTGGATTAAATGCACATGAAGCTCAAATAGGCTTATTGAGTCTGTATCTGTATCTCAGGTTGGAATGAATCGTCTCGCATTCACCGCACACTCCCAACCAAGTCATATTTCATGTCGCCTAAATGGCACCAATGCGAACCCTGCTATGTGCACGCTGAATGCCTCTCTCTGAAGAGCTCTGTGACAGCAATTCACTGTACTCTACATAACAAATCGTTCTTAAAACAGGAATGATTTTGGGAAGAACAATTGGAAAAGTTAAGGGCATGAGGAGTAGTGTCTTCTGATAAACTCCCTCTAATAGACGCAGTATAATATATTTCAATTGAAATGGCCAGAGGTAGCCTATTTGAATGTAGGCCTAATATGGTAAATAAATGCGAATATATGTACTTTTTGTATGTGCACACGTCTTATTGTTAACGTGTAATAAGAGATGGTCTGCTTATTTGTCCCAATCTCCTATATGATTCTGAAAAGGCTATGTTCTCTCTCATTACTATGAGGCTGTGAACATGACTAGGATATGACTATGACCCATAACTCGATTTAGCTGAAATTCAAGTGGAGTATTTTGTTTATCCTGATGATCTCAGTGAACATTTGATTTTGCCGGAAATCCTATCTCTACCTGCGTGCTATTCTTGTTGTTCTATTATTCTAAATGATCCCGTCAAAAAAATATCCTTTAATCGTTTTAGCCTACAATATTGAGAACATGATATGCTCCTTCTTTATGTTCAAATAACGTATTGGCGTGAGTGTGTGACGTGTGAATGGAGGATATGAATCAGGGAGTGAGGTTACCCTTGTGGCGGGGCTAGAAGGAGGGTAAACGGAAGAGGGATTAAATCAGAGTGGTGCTGTGAAGATGCTGGGTCGTTCCGGCTAGGCGATCCAGAGTGCATCATCCATCACGGTGCTGCTGGAAGACATCTATTGAGGATTCTCCTCAAAAGATTTGTTATATTATATTATAGAAATACTAGTGAAAATATATTGTTGTAGGCCTAGAATCTAATCAACATTTTCTGATAATATCATCCTTAGTCCACGTACACTTTAAAGCCACCAGAGCCCTAATCTCTACATGGCTCTGCTGTAGACCATGTTCGTTTGGGTAGGGTATTTATAACTAGCTATATAGTCTATTTTTTATTGTAATATTTACATTGGCCTAAACATTATTGCAACAGCACACCTCCAAGTTAAATGACGAGCAAGTTCCTGAAGTCCATAGGTTATTGCTTTGGTGTTAGCGTTGGGTTCGTATAACCCAGCCAGCCAGTCATTTTCCTCCCTCTTTTGTCTGTCCGTCCATACACACGGGTTTTATATCAATCGAAAAATACCCTGTAATATGAATGTAGTTGGGCAGAGCAAAACACATCCACGTGGATATTGATTAGTAATCGCAGGTAGCCAAACATTTAAGGTAAAAAATACAATTATTTTCGATATTCTTTTGTGGTCTTCTCATTCTCTTTGTGTGTGGCAATGATTGTCAAACGCCTTTGTTTGACCACTCCCATTGACTCTATTCGAATCTATTCCAAGTCCTTTAATCTAAGTAGATAAGTGCACTACTCACTTGGATGGTTCCCTCACTGAGTGTATTAGCATACAACCACTATGAACTGAATGCATATTCACAAGCAAATAGAATAAAGTAAATAGACAAAAGTATAGTTTTAAGCCCAAGCTTTGTATATCCAGAGGAATACCATTCACAATGGTTGGTCCTCATTTTTAATACAGTAATAACATTTCAACAAACAGCACACTCATGTTACAATAACACATTCACGAAAATTACACATTTTAGTCAAATGTCTTTTTTTGGTATATCTCGCGATAGCATTGATATTTTCCAAGTAGGCTAACATACCACTTATTCAATAGTTTCCAGCAAGGAGCATTGATATAACCTACCGGGGAAGTTTTAAAAAACGATGCAACTTTCATTTGCGCTGGATTTCCATTCGAATTCTTCCCACCATCTGGTACTCTGTAAATAAAAAACGAATAGATATTTAGTTCCAAATGATGCGTTCAGTTGCGTGCCTCTTTTTCTGTCTATCTCTTACTCACTCTCTTACTCTCTCTCTCTCTCTAGCTCTCTCTCTCCCTCCATCTTCCCCTCTCTCGCGTTCTAAAACTGCCGACATACACTGCTAGTCCTCTCTTACTTTTCATACACTAATTAGTTGTTTTCATCCATAGGTGAAGAAACCCGTGCTTATTGCAATGCTGCCTGAAGAATGGGAGCGGGTTCCTCCAGCGCGATTAAGTTCCTTTCGGACGGTTTGCAACTCCAGCGCGCGATTATTGGAGGACGGCCCCACGTGACTTCACGGTTTACCCCTCTGGTAATATTATTCAATACAGTCTTAAAGCTTATTTAAAGTCTTCTGCATACAGCTTTTACATTTACGTTCGTTGTAAAAGCTATATATTTAACATGCAAAAGTGCATACCTTCCCAACATTCAGAGCGTACCCATAGTTATATTTATCAGAGTGAATTTGATGAAGTGCACCCTGCTAGGTCTATGGACCAGCACCAGTCCCTTCTCCCATGTCATCTACAGGGTGAACACAACACTGCAACCGAACCTGCTGGATGCGTCACCGGACACGGTGAGGGAGGCCACGCGCCACAATTCCGAGAGATTCCACTCTTCCAGCGTTCAGTCACCTCTTCTGCTTGTATCAGCTGTACGCCGTACCCGACTGACCCGTTATGGGGCACCCCGGACCCAGTGGATACCCGCCATGCCAAGGGCAAAGCAGTCGTCAGAGACAAGAGGTGCAGTGCATCCACTTACTTCCTCTCACCGAGGCATCTCTTCCCCTGGATGAGAGAAACTCGGCATGACCTACACCAGAGTGCATCGGACTCCAACGAATTAGGTAAATATAATATCATATTTGAATATAGTACAGTGTCATAATGATGAATGTGCATATGACTGTCCATATTACCCTAGTCTATATGTGCATTTACCTAGTCTTCAAACGTATTTTATCAGAACATTGCACACCTTATAATTTTGGTGCCAAAAGGACATTTGTGAGTTATGACTTGCTCACATATTAACATAGAAAGAATAAGTATTAGGCAATAATTCTTGTTTTAACCTTTATTGACATAATATAGAGTTTAGATGTTGTCTATAATTCTCTTTTTATTGACCAGAATTATGCTATGCCTACACTTTTAGAAAACAAGGGTGCTATTTAGAACCCAAAGGGGTTCTTCAGCTGTCACCACAGCAGAACCCTTTGAAGATCCCTGTTTGGTTCCAGGTAGAACTCTTTTTCACAGAGAGTTCCATGTAGAACCCTTTTTTCACAGAGGGTTTTACATGGAACCCAAAACGGGTTCTACCTGGAACCAAAAATGGTTCTCCCACCCTCCTTTTCTAAGAGTGTATATACACATACATATGTTTGTGTTACATTTGAAGAAATTTGAATAATATGTTTGAACAACTCCTTATGTTAGTTCTCAATTCTATCACACACAATCATTTCCTCCTAAATTGGTCAGATATCCAGGTGGTAAACTGGGACTTTAAACCCTGAATGCAATAGTCACTGACAGGATTGTTGTGGCACATCTGACACTCTGACGGTGGTTGTTTCCAGTGGTGGTCCCAAGGCACTCTTTAAGTGATTGAGTTGACAGGTACACTACTGCCGTGTGTAGATGTGATTAATGCGTATGTAAGACGATTCCCTGAAAAACAACTTTCTCAAAACACTATCATCTGAGACAAGCTGTAACTGGTGTTATGTCCCAGACACTTGCAGTGCATTATCAGCAAGGTATAGATGTGTTTCTCTCTTAGGCCCATGGGACAGGTCTCTCTTGGGCTAGTCATGAATGCAAAGCAATTGATGCAATTAAGGAGAGATGGAAGCTTTGAAGGAAACACATGTAGCCCTTTCCTGCAGTCAATTACCAAAAGTGCCGTCTTTGGCGTCATGAGTGGAAAGTTATTTATATTCATCATAAATTCATCATTAATAAAAATAAAAATAAATTTTAAACAACGGAAATCTGGTGGTTTCTATGTCAAATAGTTTTGTTATACTTCAGGCTTCTGTGATGTATATGAAGTGTAATATTGGGATGCAACGTCACAATGCACAATGTAATACATTTCAACTCTATATCTGACATGGTACAGGTGTCTTCTTTTCTTAAGTCCATCGCCATGTGTGTGTGATGTGTACTTTTGTTTCAAAGTAGATTTGGTTAAGACTACCAAGAAACACTGTGTGACCCTGATTTAGCCCTCTGCAGTAAAAGCTTAATTAACTCCAGAAAAAAACACTTTATCCCAGGACACATTACAAGATGCCTATTAGGATTCCTAAGTCCCTCAGTTAAGCTTTTCCCTTTTTACGCAAGCGAGGCGGAAGCTCGCCTGGGTGCCCGCTAGCTGACTTTTAATTGACTGCTCCTTCACATGTTCCTTTTGTCATTCCCCCAGGTGATTCAGTGTGCAGTCGTAACGAGGCTGGTGGTCTCCCAAGTAGAGGAAGAGACGGAGGGCGAGACGGAGGGAGGCGAGCGAGGACGGCGTTCACCAGTACTCAGCTAGTGGAGCTGGAGAAGGAGTTTCACTTCAGCTCCTACCTATGTCGACCACGCAGGCTGGAGATGGCTGCGGGCCTGAGGCTCACAGACCGGCAGATCAAGATCTGGTTCCAGAACCGACGCATGAAATACAAGAAGGATCATAAGGAGGACAGAGGGACAGCGACTGAGACACCGTCGCCGTGCCTCTCTACCACCACACACATGCCATCCCTCAGCCCAAGGTCCTCTGTTGGAGTTGGGTACTCAGGATTCAGAAGTGCTGGTCTGGTGAGAGGGACTCGGTCTCCAAACCTTCTCCTCTTTAATTGTGATCGTACTCCGGCGGCGGGTTCTCACAGTAAGGCCAACACCAGTGACTGTTTATGTGTTACTCCCATGGACCTTCCCCAGCTCACCACCAGAACTGCGACTGACTCTGATAGTCTGCAGTCGGCCCTTACGGTTGTAGACAGCGGATGTTTGTGTACGGGTCTCTCCAAACTCGCCCCAGGGCACCTATCCTCTTATGTTGACAGTGACATCAGTGCATATTTCAGATGTAGAGGATGTCTCTTAGACCTAGAACCCCCTACACTTACTCACCTGTAAGAGCAGGCCTATGCCACAAACCTAAACACTTAGACCTTCAGTAATATGTGTGTGTGTAGGTGGTCAATTCAATCAAACCAGCATTGTGGAGGCTCGCTTTCTTTCAACTTTCTGATAGTGGCTCACTGAAGAATGCAGATTTATTACCTATAGGGTTTCCAGTATCCTTATAGGTTTCTAGTCCAAAAGCGACCACTACTGCCCCCTCTGTTCCTGTTACACCTTGTGGCAAAATGTTATCTTTTTTTATTATCAAAATTGACATGATTTACATGAGCAATAAAATCCTCAAAGACATCCTGCTACTGTATTGCATGTCAACCGCATGTTTTGAACGCATTATCAATCCATTTTTGTATTTTCATGTGTCATGGCTTGTGCTTGTCGTCTATTTAAATCAGAGAGAAATGAATTTTACGTTAAGGTATAGGTATCACGTGTTATGTTATGATCTCGTAATGATCCTGATGAAAGTCTGTTGAAACGTCGGTTATTCAATTATTGCACCTGAGCTCCTCGAATGTGAGGCTCTCCTTTTCTTTTTCACGTCTTCTACTCCGCTCGCCAGCACCTCGCCAAAACAGGTGTGCGTTTCTTTCGCCTCCGGAATGATCCTGTAAGTAGCGTAACGTACTAGCGATCAGTTTTGTTTTTTCAAGAGCTCCTAATGTATCAAATAATTGTGGCGGCCATATATGTAAGTCAGAGAGAAAGGAATTTGACTTCGGCTGTAGGTGCCATGTGTTAGGCCATGTTTTGTGTTCTTATCACTAAATAGCTGTTCGTTCGTGTGAGTTTGTGTAAGTGTGAAAACACAGAAGCATATGTTCATATTGAATGAAGTTCTATTTTTGTTTTATATGTGTTTGTGTTGAAGCTAGAATCCTTCGTTAAAACAATATCAACATGTCTCCCTGTCCCTGTTTCGCTAAAAAGCTAAGGGATAGGGCTGGAGAAATGTAACTACTCTCAAATTCATAGACAGCGCTATGGATGCAAGGACTGACCATCCATGATTTCAAATGTATAGTTTTAGCCATGTTTCGAGGCTATACGGTGTTTGTTTACATTTACATTGTTGACAAACATTAGGGTAAAACAAGCTTATATTTGTGTTCTGATAGGGTACGACTGTTGAACTAAGCTCATGAGGCATTTATAAGTTATATTATTCAAGAATCAATGGGTATATGTCATTAATCTATCAATTAAAACTGGATGCAGAAACTAAGGATCATCGCTTTTTTTTAAAAACGTCTTTGATACTGTTCTTGATTAATGAGATGTTTAATAAATGCATTTGTGGAAAATCAATCTCAGTGGAATCATTATCTTTATTCATTTCTTATTAGAATGACTTCATTCTCCAGCAGCATTTTATTGAGATTAAAGAGTGCATTCTACTTCTGGAAAACAAGTTTTGTAATGAAATTAGCCCATACTGTGGAATAGATTCAATAAAAACTCTGTGATATTATGTTTTCATGTTACACAATCTCTGGGCACCACTTTCCCTGGCTCCTGCCTTCTGTTTACCCTACATTAATCATGGAGACAATGCAGTGTTTCCAGCAGTCCAACCACAGGCTCTCAACCCACTAGACATCTTGACAAGAGCTGATGCCGCCTCCCTTTCAGTCTAAACCCTCTCCTTTTCAATTGCTTATTTGAAGCAGGGTTGGAGCCCCTTCATTCTCAGAGGATGTGTTTGTTGCATGGCTCAGCACCCCAGTTTACAGCATCCAGTAGGACTACATGCCAAGATTTCTACTTGTTATTACAGACAGTGAGAGGGAGAGAGAGAGAGACGGAGAGAGAGAGAGAGAGAGAGAGAGAGAGAGAGAGAGAGAGAGAGAGAGAGAGAGAGAGAGAGAGACAGACAGACAGACAGACAGGCAGGCAGGCAGAGACAGACAGACAGACAGACAGACAGACAGACAGACAGACAGACAGACAGACAGACAGACAGACAGACAGACAGACAGAGACAGACACAGGGAGATAGACAGAGACAGAGAGACAGAGATTATACAGTAAATGCCAGCAGTGTTATCATCAGATATTTATGACCTGGAACCCTATGGCCTCGACAATGCAGTCTGTCTAAGATCAAAGGTACAGTATGATGAAAACGATTGAATCAGGACACAAAACAGAAGATGCATACTCAATATAAATCAGAGAGAGAGAGAGAGAGAGAGAGAGAGAGAGAGAAAGAAAGGAAGAAAGAAAGAGACAGAGACAGAGAGACAGACAGAGAATAGATTAGAGAGGAGAGAGAAAACCAACCGGCGAGAGACAGAGAGAGAGAGAGAGAGAGAGAGAGAGAGAGAGACTAAATTGCAGACAGCAGTGTTGGATTCTTTGCATTCTTGTGTGCGCTGTGTGAGCAGACGTGATTTATGGTTGTAATACAGAGCATTAAATGAGGCCTGGCCCGGCATCTGAGGAGCTCTGCTTGTTCTGCTCTGCTCCATCCTAAACAGTCGGCTTTTAGACATTAAAAACCAGACACACCACACTAAACCATGCCACTACAAACACTCTCAGTGTCATTGCAGAATATGAAACAGAATCCAGGGTTGAGAGTGCATTACATTATACATTCTGGAACATGAGGTCAGATCCCAGCAGACTTGCAATCCAAACCAGATCACAGATGATGTTTTTTGACAATTGGTGGTCAAATAAACAAAGACAGACTGCCCATAAAACGTTCAATGTGACATCATTCTTGGTGACCCTTTCTTGTCTGTGTTGTTATATTGTCATTTGGCTTATCTTAGGCCAACGAGTAGGTATTATAAATGCATTATACTCTATTCCTCTGACGATAAACAAGACACTGAACTTCACAGGTGGCCTTTAGCCAATCAAGTACAATTTACAACCGTTAACCTTATCATCCGCCTTTACACTCTCTCTTTCGCTCTCTCTCCCCCCTCCCCCCTTCCCTCTCTCCCTTCATCCCTCCACCCTCAGCAGTACGTCACACCGCTCATGCACCTTTTCCAGCAGCTTTTTTTTTTTTTGTTAAGTATCAATTTCCTGTGTCAGCTTTATGGGTTGTATTTATATGTCCGTGCCGTGGTGCGGAACGGAGCGAGGGAGAGCATCACTCAGGTAGACGGATGACAACTCACCTGGTACTGCTCATCAATCTCAGGAATTTGACTTCCTGGTTAGCTAGACAACTGTTACCGTCATATTAAAGCATGCCGCCGTAAAGATCCATGACGTTTTAAATACATCCCAGTTAAGGGTGATCGGTGACAATGAAAAGGTGAGGCCACCGATAAAAGTGTGGCAGTCGAGGGAAGGACAGAGCAAACTGAGAGAGAGAGTGTCACTTACTGTACCTCGGCTGTGGTCCTGTGTGGCTCAGTTGGCACTACAGCAATGTTCAAGTCCTAGAGGAATCGCATGCTGTACAAATTGCCTTTGGTTAAGAGCGTATTCTAACTGACATTGACAGTGTATCTGCCACTACAACAAATCTGACCGATTAAAGGAAATTGTAATCACACCAATCATCAAGGCTAAATGTCAACACGTTTGATCGTCATTGATCGTTCAGAGAGGACAGGAGATACGATGGACAGACCCAAATGGCTTTATTATACAGCTTCAATTGCATTCCACGGTTAAAAAAAACTCAAATTAAAAGCACAGCCCTTTGTGCCACAAAAATTATTTACCCTTATTTCATGTCCACAATAGATGCTTTAAGCTCTAGAAACGTCTCAATGCCATGTGCTGTCTTCTCATTCTCATTCTATTTCCCTGCATTCATTGCGGTGTGAGACTGGAGACAGAGGCATATGGCAATGTGCAGCTGTGATGAACACACACACGACGCACTCACACTTCACGTTGAACCCTGCTCATTTCCCGCCAGTAAGAACTCCGGAAGGAAACCGAGAAGTGTGCACAGCAGCTGGCGAGGAACGATGATGACGGATGCTTTGTTGTCATGGTGTTTGGGAGACTGCCTGCTGAGCGCCTCGCTGGGCTCCTAGGATTTGTGAAGCATCATACACACATATTCTGGTGGCGCACCAGTATCTATATATTCTTTGGAAGTATGAGTATGCCAAGCTAGCGCTGTAGGCTGTATATCGCTCTATCATCCTCTCTGTGGGAATGTGGTTACATGCATCTTAGATGAGCCCCTCTCCTCTCCCCCCAATCTCTCCCTCACTATAACGTGCCTCTGTCCCTTGACCTGGTAAAGTCCACAACTGAGGTTATGACTGCTGAGTGATCCCCACTGTACAGGTTGCTGAGGGCCTCACCACGTATATAGCCGAGATGGCTTTTACTGCTCCTGTTTGTCATCTTGTGGACCCCACAGAGATCCCCGCCACTGTATAGGTCGCCCAGCTTTTACAGCTCAGCCCCGCACCGCATTAATGGCCGACTGTGACCTCAGGTTGGTGGTGACAGTCATCTGTCATAGCACGGTTAATTCCCAGCGCTCCCAGGGTCGACAGATGACAAATAATGAGTCTGACGGTGTTCCTGGGTTAGACCAGGGCCTCATCGTGTCAGTGTCAGCACCGTCACCACGCTTCAGCCTGTAGCATCATTACCGCCACTGTCAGCAAGGTGTGTGTGTGTGTGTGTGTGTGCGTGTGTGCGTGCGTGCGTGCTTGTGTGTGTTTGACTGCTGTTCGTGTGCGTGTGCATGCGTGCGTGTGAGTGTGCGTGTGTGTGCGTGCGTGTGTGTGCGTGTGTGTCCGTGTCAAAACCCATAGGAGATAATCCCATCCATCCAGGCATGGCCACCATGATCTCTGGGCCTCTGCAGCTCAGCCCCTCTATTGGTGACAGATCAGAGAGATCAGAGAATGGAGCCGAAAACAAATGAGCAGCATCAGTCAATCAATATTCTTTCTCCCTGCTGTCTGAGATAGACAACCTCACCAATAGCATTGTTTACCTCACCTCCAATGACAACTATTTTTTATTTTTTTATTTTACCTTTATTTAACCTGGCAAGTCAGTTAAGAACAAATTCTTATTTTCAATGACGGCCTAGGAACAGTGGGTTAACTGCCTGTTCAGGGGCAGAATGACAGATTTGTTTGTACCTTATCAGCTCGGGGGTTTGAACTTGCAACCTTTCGGTTACTAGTCCAACGCTCTAACCACTAGGCTACCCTGCCGCCATCACTAGGGTACCCGGGGCCATCAACAAGAGGATGGAGGTATGTGAAAATGTTATATGCATGTTATAAGGGAACATGGAATGGATTGTACAGGGTACAACAAGGTATGTTAGGTTACCCATCCAGAACAACATGTGGTGTTTGACTATTGCCAAATAGCATCTGAGAAGGGTTTTGTAGGAGTGCATCATTTTAATGAGGCATGTGAAGGCAAAGTCCAAATCAGACATCCATGCAGGATGTTAAATAATGCAGTGAGTTGGTTCATTTATTTTGCAGAGGGAGAGGAGGTTTGGGATGGTGGTATTGGCTGCTGGTTGGTTTAATTCCAGCTGTAAAAAAACAGAAGGAAATGTTCTTTCTCCATTCTTAACATTATCCCAGATTGTTTAGCATCATCTGCCCTGGTAAATGTGTCTGTTTAGGGGATACAAGCTGTTGAGAGGGAGACGAGCCAATTCAAGGTCCAGAGGACTTATTTTACTTCCTAAGGTCAGCGTGATAATATCACTCCTGTTGCCAGGATGTTTACAACCAGGAGTGTGTTTAACACACTTATTTAAAATATATGCTAATCAAACATATGCCACTGACTGAATATATGCATGGTTGCATAGTTATTTATTTATTTTCAGATTTTTTATTCGTTGGAAACTGGGTTTATTAGCTTTTTTTTAATTAAAGAAGTACGTGTATTACCATAAAGGGAGAGGAAATATTATCATGCCAGTTGTTTTTTATTTGTATTATTTTTTTATTTTATCATACTGCATACCCCCCCCCTCTGCTGAAAGCCATTAGAGAAATACAATTTCTAATACCTCCACACAGGTCTTCGATCGACTGCAAACAAATTTATATTCAGGCGGTAAACAGAACGCTGCGGAGATTTATTTATTGAGTGTAGGGGAGAGAAACAAGCTAGCGCGTGAACCCTGGGTAACCTCGCAAGATGACAACAAGATGGATAAGTGTAGCATGCAAATGCACGGAGGCAAGGGATATATCGCACTCACTCATTCAGCACATCGCTGCCTGTAGAATTCCATTACCTCCCCCAGCTGCGACCGGGTTTCTGGGCTGTTGCCTATAGAGTGTTGTATGCTTTTATGAGGCCTAAATGGTTGATTATATATCATTGTTTTGTAATTACTATTGTGTAGTTGTGTGGATAAATATTGTGATCAGGTTAGTGATATGGTCTTTGATGGAAAATTATGTTACGGTGATGATAATAATTCAAACAAAAATTCAGACGCAAATAGAGGTTAGTTATGAACAAAAAAACATTATTCATAGCAATTTCTCTCCCCTACAATAATAATAACAGCAAAAATGATATGCCTAATAAAACGAAGTCATATAATAATAATAATAACAATAACAATAAAAAATGCACGATATTTACTACAAATAATAATTACACCATTTTAAACGGATTACATTTATGCTTGTGAAACTAAAATATGTTGTCTATGGTGAAGTTGGTGTCCCGGTATATGTAATATTACACTCTAATCGTATAGCAGTCAATACTACCCACAAATGTATTTGAAGAAGAACAAAACCAAAGGTTTTTGGATTCATTACCCACTTGTCTCACCCACCTCAATATCTGGACTCAACAGACATGCTCCTGAATTAATAAAGTTGTAATTACCTGTATCTCTAAACACGTGTAATTCCTTCAAATAATTCCCAATAAAACTGCACGCCGACCTGTAAATTCTGCTTCTTAAAAAAAATGTACGAGCTAATACTAACATTTTTTTCTCTCACGTTGTGTTATTTTGTTTCTTAACATGTAACCTCATCTGAATAGAATCAACTTTAATGTAGGCAATTAAGCAGGTTTAGCTCTCCTTAAAGTGTAATAAAATGAGGATGAGCGTATAGGCCTATGCACGTAACTGGGAATTATAGCGGCCGAACAAAATGTAATTTAAAGGTTGTTGTTCAATTTGCACTGTCAACATTTCCTATGCCATCTAATTAAAAATGTAAATACAGTTTAATGGCAAGAAGAAGGCCGGCTGTATATATAATATACATGAAGATGGAAATATGTAACTGAAACAACATCGCTGAGCCTGCATTTGCAATATTGACATAGTTTGACCATTCATAGTTTTATTAGCTTATCTTCCCTATTTCATAAAGCTAACTGCAGGGCTATATAATTATCGATAGGTGGGTCCCTAAACGTGAACGTCCATCTGTCTCTCAAATGCAAAACTTTTGGGTTTTGTCCTCGGAGCTATTTTCCTAGTTGTTCGGAGACTAATTACAGATATGCTGCCAGTGAACAGCTCAACAGACACTGTCACGACCTTTGAACCCATTAAGTGTGCCTTTCACATGACCCTTAGCCCTGCACTGAACGCGACCACTGCTGCTGAAGAAACCGTCATCGCAGGATAGTTGCGTAAGACCCTAACGCCAATGAATAGACTGTATCCACTTAAGCTTATAGTCGACCTTCCTACTAGTTTGTTTAGGCGTTTTACATTATGTTGGCCTATACTAATGAACGTTGTAGGCCAATATTGGCAAACATTTCAATCCAGGACCTGCAAACAAGTGTTGTTATGGTATTGGCTTGTACCTTAAAAGCAGTTATTAAATAACAGCTATAGGCCTAATCGTTTTGGTAAATGATAACAACAAATCTGGCGTGATGTATACAGAGTCACAAAGTTGGTAGATGGAGAAGGCCTGCAGCACTGTGCGCGTAAAGAGGAACACACCAATCTGCCGTCATTTTGCCTGTGCCTGTTAGAAATATGAGAGCGGACACTGTGATGAATGCAAGACTTCAGAAACGTTGGTCTATCGTCTCAGGGAACTTTCCTTCATTTAGGCCTACTTGCTCCTCCATATTCCAGTCCTCCATATCCCAGTCCTCCATATCCCAGTCACAAAGTGCCACTTTATGTGTCCATATTACGCGTAAATATTTAAACGGCCCTGTTTGAGAAAACAAAGTTACCACGAATGGTCTACACTGGCATTGCCTGCTGTACTGGAGTCCATTCATTTGGCTACCCCAAATGAGTCTACAACTTGCTTGGCTTGGCTAATCAGCGTTGTCCCGGATGGATGACAGAGATGTCCAGCTATTGGCCAAGACCAAGAGGGCACGTCATCTCCATCAATCAGAGATCGA
Source organism: Oncorhynchus masou masou (assembly GCF_036934945.1). NCBI lineage: Eukaryota > Metazoa > Chordata > Actinopteri > Salmoniformes > Salmonidae > Oncorhynchus > Oncorhynchus masou. Next base: position 37,041,439 of record NC_088244.1, on the reverse strand, counting down.
CTTTCTCCAGGGCTTGCCCATCTGACTGTCCATGCATGGTCGCTGTCTTGGTCCATCCATGCGTTGTTGGGTGTTAGCTACAGCTACTTGTCCATGCGTTCTACGACCGTTTGACCGGTCCAACGATTATGGTAGGTGAATTCATATCAAGAGTTAGCGTGTAATGGGGAGGGTAGCAGGGGGGTACCGACCTGGGGAGGTCATGATACGGGACTTGGACCAGATAACTTCTCCTGAAGTTAGCGCTGGCAACTAAGGAAAAACTTCAGCAGAGATTTGGCAGGGAATATTAATTGCAACACAGTTACCCATTTTTTTTCGAAACCAGTTCTGAAAAAGACTGCACGGTAAGTCAGCTCCGGGTCTGCTCAGGCTCGAGCAGCCCTTCCCTTAACACAGAGTCAGGGCTTTTCCACCACACCAGCGGCTTGCCTCCGCTACTCTCGTCTCCCCTCCTATCTCCTGGCTCACGAGCACGACTTCCCGGACTTGGATACTCCTCTTCCACACACAACACCGCGACTGAGGCGCTGGCGCACTCCTAATTCGGGTGTGTAAATGCACACTTTCAAATCTACACTCATGATGGGCCTAAGATTCACGTTGCTGTTGTGGACAGTGGCTCTCACTCGGACCCCAAGTGTAAGGTACCTGAACTAAGTCACAGGAGCAAAACTTTTGAGTGGGTGAAAGTGAAGAGAACTCGACCTCGGACGGGTAAGTTTTGGACACGTCGTTCACGTTTCCATTTGGAAAGACGACAGCTATCTTATTGACCAAATCATTTGTAAAACGTTTTATTTGTTCTTGATGCGAAAACCAATAGCAGGTCTTAAACGATGTATGAGTACTGTATCATTAGTTATCAATTCGTTTCTACATCTACATTTAACGTTTGGTAAACCGTTATTCATTACTCATCATATGTTGAAAAGTAGTCTGCAACAGGATGTGCCATATTCTCAAATCGACTACTGTAGGTAGGACAGTGCTGTGCTGTGCGAAAGTACAAGCTCGGCTACTGTAGGCTACTGTACAACAGGCAAAACAAGTTTGACGTGTTTTTGTGCATAGCTGAAATTCCGCAAAAGTAGGTCAAAATTATCAACGACAAGACACGTATTTATGTGCATTCATGTAGCCTATTGCACCAAATGGCTTCAGAAATAAATACATAATTGTGAATGAACTTTTAACAAAAGGTAATAGGCTATAAAATATGAATAGTATAACTGAGCACTTGTAAATCCTGAATCAGTCAACCACAATAACCATACAGTAAGTGACATTTTACCTAGTTATTCATCAATTCTACCCAGATTGGAAAAATTAAGATGTATTGGGGAAAAGACAAGGGACGCTGGGCCAGGTGTAGTGAATCTATACACAGGCATACATACATATGCCTGCCTCTCTGTACCTATTGGGGCACAGAAAATGATGGAGATATTCTAGAATAGTCTTATTCTATCCACTTGCGCCTTTCTTTAATTTGCATCACTGTGCTCTGGAAAGGCAGTAGGACCTGAGGGTTCAGTGTGCACAGGTAAATTTAGCCACGCTCACTCCCAAAAACGTTAGAGCTCTCTGCCTATTGATTATCTGTCGGTATAGTAATGAGAGCCTTGTGTATTGATCTCAATGCCAAGCACTTTTACGTGTTCACCTTTTGACCATAATCATAGTCACATATCATCAGTCCACCAACGACACATCGGTCTTTACTGTGCATCCAGCGTATACTTTCTGATTTCGTAGAAATGAGATCGTACTTAAAAACTCCCGTAGAATACCTGCAGTTTCTTGACTTTGTCCATTGAAAATAATTGATCATGTTTAAAACGACCAATAATCCTTCTGTGTGACCCCGATGTAGCCCACTGCAGTAAATGGTTAATCAAAGATGGCATGCCTTCATTGTTACTTGTCTCAGAGACATCTACAATACAACAATTTCTCATTCAATATGTCTTGATTTAAATTGATTGTTTTTGTTGCTTGCCAGGACTAGTATCCATGTCCTCTAGCCAGCGTTTGTATACTACTGCCTGATGGCTTTAAGCTATCATACAAACAGCTGGGTAGATATAGGACAGACATAGAATCACAAGAATGATTCTCGGGGTTGGAGTATATCTCATTAGTGCTACATTCTTACCAGTAGTATGATTAGTGAAAGCAGCAGCAACGTTTTTTTTCTGTAGGGTTGAATTGTCTTGGCACGAAAACAAAGCATCGCTATATTCTCTCATGCATAAAGGCCTTCATACAACCCGTCTGCAAGTTGATCTGCTGGTATAGTGTATATACTCCCAGTGCCTCATTCTTCAATTATGCTCTGACAGCACCTGAATTACTGTGGGCAGGATGCCCAGATGGCTGAGGCAATGTGTATTGATCCTCTCTCTCTCTCTCTCTCTCTCTCTCTCTCTCTCTCTCTCTCTCTCTCTCTCTCTCTCTCCCTCTCTCTCTCTCCCTCTCTCTTGCTCTATCTCCCTCTCCCTCTCCCTCTCCCTCTCCCTCTCCCTCTCCCTCTCCCTCTCTCTCTCTCTCTCTCTCTCTCTCTCTCTCTCTCTCTCTCCCTCTCTCTCTTTCTGTCTCTCCTTGGCTGGGAATACTTTCCCTCAGTGGCTTGCCCTGGCTTTGCTGGCTGGCTATTTTTAAAGCATGCGAGTCGTTAATATTCCCAGCCAAGGAGAATATTTTCAGTTTGATTTCTCATTCCTCCTGGCCAGCATCAGTTCTATTATCTTAGAAGTCATTCGTCAGAATGTACATGTGATGTTCTATTCCTGAGAGCCCAGGTGCTTAATTACTTACTGTATTGTTTGGCCTGTGTTGGCCTCTTCATAGTCACCAAAGGCTCTTAGTTTAGGTTATAGGTTAGGTAAGCCTCTCCTTGACATTCTCCTTTGTCTAAAACGTGGATTTCAAGACGTCTCCTATGAGCTGACGTGTCTAAGAGGCCTCTTCTTCATAGCCTCTTTCTTCATAGCCTCTTCAATTCCTATACATTTCCTATGAATTATGATAGAAGTTATTACATCCAATACCTGGCCTTATTGAGTCCATGGTACAGTACGGATACAGTACCAGTCAATTGACTTACCTATAATCACCATAGACAGACACCATGATGGGGTTGGTGTCTCCATCACAAACAATCCAACACCTATAATCAGTGTTTCCAAATACTGGTCCTGGAGACCCAAAGCGGGGCACTATTTTTAAAAATGTATTCTAGCTGATCATAATGATCAAGTCATAATTCATAAAATAAATAATTGTGCTCTGCTTTAGGTCTCCAGTGCCAGGATTAAGAAACACTTAAACACTTAAGTCTGGTTTATAAGTCCAGTGTGCAGTGTGTGACTAGTGCAAAAGCCATGACGGCTACTTATCTATCCATGTCTCAGAACCATAGCCGAATCTTGGGCACTGCAACAAAAATGTGACTCCTTATAGTGTCACATTTTTTACTCCTCATTGCCATCCAGTGTATTGATCTCAATACAGATACACATAACCAATTAACTTGATGAATATATTGAATATATGTTTTATAAGTCATTCTGTAATCACTTAAATCTCCCTGAAACCTTCATTCATCTCTTTCATTGGATAAGATGACTTTATGTTGCAGCCAGTGGGGTCTCCATGGTCAGTTTCAGAAACACTTTTATGCTCCTTATAATAATGACATACTTGTGTTTTAACTGTCTTTTCAGCCAAGATGCACATGGCCTGTGGATTGAGTATAGTTGCACGGGGGTCAGTATGGACAGAGGACTTGGAGGTAACCACCGATGGGCACCATCTTACTGCTAACCGGGTACCAAGGACCAACTTCACCACAAAACAGCTCACGGAGCTCGAGAAGGATTTCCACTTCAACAAGTACTTGACGCGGGCCAGAAGAGTGGACATCTCGAGCGCCCTGCAGCTGAGCGAGACGCAGGTGAAGATTTGGTTCCAGAACCGGCTCATGAAACACAAGAAATTAACGCGCGAAGGCCTTCTTCTCCCGGTGACGCCTTTGGCGTCCTCGAGATGCTCAGAACGCTCACGCTCCAACAACTTGGACACCTGACCCGACCTCGTGCTCTCCCAAACACCAACTAGCAGAGGACCTGTCTCGTGCGTTACAAAACAAGGTGTGTAGGCCTAAAAATAGTGACAGTGTCACCAACCTGCAGCTGGTTTGATTCTCCGTTTGGATGAATTTTAGTTAGCCTAATTGGTTAAATCAGGATCATGTTGTTTTGCACGAAAACCACGAAAGCAGGGTAAGTTTTGTGAACTCGAATAATTTATTGTAAAATGTTTGACTCGGTGATTCTTAGTTTTAGAGGCGCACATATTTATTTTCTGTATTTATTGAACCATTATTTTACGAGGCAATATAAGCCTACCTGAGACTTTCGATTGGAGTAGGCTATTTGACTTGTTCTCCGGTGTCAGCTGTAGTAATATTAAGGCACTTTATGAGTTTATACCAAATAACATGAGTTTAATCAGACATAGCTATTATTCTAATATGTATTATATGTATTTGTTTATTTATTTATTCAGTTGTTAATTATTATAAATTAGCCTACATGTCATTAAAGCAGCATTACAATCATTTTGTGGCCAGCTCTTTCTTCGGGAACAGCCTACCTGAAATGTTCTTGACTAAAAAGCATGTATATTTCTGTCAGGGTTTTCTCTTCGTTTAAAAGGTGAAAGAACATCTAATTCATTTTTTTTTAAAGCACCATGGCTAAAATCTAATTCCAAAATAATTTACAATATTTTTGTCAATAGCCTATCTACATTAATACATCTTCTGGTCACAAATTTGGAATAAATGAACAGTTATTTGAGTTATATTTATTATTCCGTTTAGATTTTTCATGACACCTCTACTCAACATTGTTGTGCTCTTCTCTTCATCTTTCTGTATCTCCTGTTTCACTCTTTTTGTTTCTATCCGTTAATAGTTTGAATTATACCGCGAGCGCCGAGGGATTAATTTGGCAATTGACTGATAGAATTATTGACTAACAGGTTTAGTGTATTGATCAACGTTAATCCGACCATTTGAATCAAACATTTGAACGCGTTTCAACGGAACTGTAAATGCTAATTAATTGTAGAATCCTCTTTCCTTAACGAGTATGCTAATAGCCTCGCCATAAACATACATCAAAAAATAAAAATCCACTTCTGAACACTTCAGTTTCAACATGTGTTCAACAATAAAACGCTATCTAAACTCTGGTGTTCCCCTGTAAATCAACCAATAGATTGACTGGGCACGACGCCACTATTCCACTGAAATGCGTTCGTTAACTGTTTGTTCACATGCCTCATAAAAACGTTATTGACGGAGTGACAGGTTATCCGTGGTGTTAATATAGGGTCTATAGTTTGTCACGTTTAAAGTTAAAACCATGGAAGGGATGAATCCATATTATTTTCGGAAATATCGAAAAGCCTAGTTTTGTTGAATAGCTTTTTGCGTGCGTGTGTTAAGTCTATATATCACCAATAAATATGTCACAGGGCTGAAAATTACAAAACATTTGGAAGCACGGAATTACTTCAGTTACTTATGCTCGGAATTACTGCAATTATTTATTGTAAACTATTGGCCTACTACTGACCGATGCCGTCCTTTGAATTAATTACAAGTGTAGAACATTTGACATATTTTGGGAATTTCAATGCATAGTTTTACATGAATGAATATACCACTATTGTATAGGGTCATGGAAACATGCACTTAAGCTTGTGCAAGTCGTGCTAATGTATGCAGTTACTCCAGAGTTCAACTCTGACCCCGTGACCTTTGTCTTGCCTCCTGACGACGGTGATCTGTGTGACCTTAGACTCACAAGGGGCTCTTTGGCTTTTTGCAAGCAACTCCGTAACACTTTTGTTCAAAACAATATTTCATCCCGCATTGAAATTGGACGGAGAAGAATAGTACGCTATAGCCCTGATTGAGTAGGCCTACTAATAATTGTAGTCTTATTATTGACCTGCTAACAATGCTTATTATAAAATAGAATGTTTAGGCCTGTATTGCATTTTATTTTGTTGTTACATTGTTAGGGTCCAATTTCACACGGGCATTGTCTTTACTCGGTCATCTCTTTCAGTGCATGTCAACACTTAATCGACAAAATCATATTGCCTCTGTCTAAAACGTTTGCGACATTTCTTCCTACAGTCATATCTTTTTTTTGTGTTTTTTTTTTGTTCATTAGTTCATTCGTTTTCACCTACAGGAACTTAAATAAGCTATAAAACGCATACAGACTTCATCCATACAAAATGAAGTACCAATGCCCTTCATGGCTTATGGCCCTGAAAAAGATGAGCTTGATTGAATCAAAGGGAGGATCATTGTAAAAGCCAGTGCACTGGTACCCAACGTATTTTTAGATTTAGCGCTGTCATTTAAAGTCATTTAAATACACACCATTAGTTCTGCTTCCTGCAATAAAACCCGATGACCATATTAGGGACGCTTTAACAGCATCTATAAGTGATTTGGTTCTTAGCAAACAATATAGCAGGATGTACCCACTACAGTGTGATGATGATGACGCTTCTGATGTACATGGTCGTGATTATGATTGTGATGGACTGATATTTGACTTAATTAGTTGAGTTTAATCTGGTTAAATAATGCACCATTATCTCACGGAGACAGAGGCTCGGCTAGCCATATCTGTTACTAAGCACCTGTACTAACATTTGTTCTGGTTGTTCTCTGACAGGTTCAGTATAGGGCTGGCTGCCTGTCAATTGATGAGAACACCTTTGCATTTCTGTCCACGCTGACATTTCCAGAGTTTGAAACCATTCTTGTCTGATGGATCTGTACTCGCCTTTCCCCGCGTTTCCCAACGCTGCACAGCCCCCTCATCACAGTGACAGCTCTGTCACGCACTGACACTAGTGTTTATACGGGTTCAATACTATTCAAAACGTGCATTCATAAGGTTGAACCCAATCAAGTGATACTGTAGAGCCTTGAGTTTGTCTGGGAACATGAGGCTATGACGAGAGTCCAGAGTTTATTCTGGTTATAGGAATACGTACTGACATTCTTGTGCTAATGCACCCTATCGCATGAGATGATTGATTGATTCAGAGATATGTTGCATTACTTTTGCATTGACACGTGTAAGTGTGATTTGACAGGATTCATTGACATTCATTCTAAGGCAACCTAGTATTAACGTAACACATCATGTACATGCCATAGGTGCACCCTAACCCTTAAATATTTCAGACCTACTAACAAAGTTAAATAAATATGGGGTTCTCCAGGGATTACACTCTCTCTTCCTTCTTCCTTTGGCTCTCTCTCTCTCTCTCTCTCTCTTTCTCTTTCTCAGTCGTTCACTCTCACCTTTACTCTCTCCTGTGCACTTCTTCTCATACCCTCTCTCTCTCTGTCACAGGTTTGGCTACCTTGTTTGACAATTAATTACTCAAGGAGCAGCAATGAACGATAAGTGTTCAACATGCATAATCGCGCATGCACCCACCCACCCACCCACCCACCCACCCACACACAGACACACGCACATGCGCACACACACACACACGCACGCACGCACGCACGCACGCACGCACGCACGCACGCACGCACACACACACACACACACACACACACACACACACACACACACACACACACACACACACACACACACACACACACACACACACACACACACACACACACACACACACACATATATAGGTCCTTGCTTCTCCTGTCATCCTCTCCTCCAGGGACCAGATGCTTGGGGACAGCTTACAGCCTCAGCGCATTTCAGTGTACAAAGCAAAACAGCAGCACTCAGCATTTCTGGCTGCAGGAACAGAGAAGTTTGCTTTTGGATGGGGGGAGGGGAGCTCTGCGATGGAGTCAACACAAGGTAAAGGGGAGAGTGAGGGAGAGAGAGAGAGGTAGAGAGAAAGAGAAAGAGAGAGAGAGGAAGCGAGGGAAGGAGAGAGAGAGAGAGAGCGAGGGAAGGAGAGAGAGAGGAAGTGAGGGAAGGAGAGAGAGAGAGAGAGAGAGAGAAGGGGTGCTCACAAAGGTGAATCTGTGTCAAGGTTGCATGTTTATTGCATAGGAATTCTATTGTTATTTCCCCATACGACTTTTGAATGAATACAGGTTTCTGAGTCTCTGAGACTAAGCAGTACGCTGCAGGTTCAGAAAGGATTTCTCCTCTCCTCTGCAGGAACACATGCATCGTCAGTAAAATGAATGCAGGTGGACGCCACGGCAGATTGTGTGTGTGGAGCTACTGACCTCTATCCTACAGCTCTGTTTACATTAGCGCTTTACATTGCCCTTTCAAAAGTTGCAGATGAGCATAAAGTGAGGGGGGGGCACACAAAGCAAAACAATAGGCATCTATAGGGGTTGCTGATGGGTCATTCAAGACGTCAGCCATACTTGAGTCTGGCTATTGCAATGAAGGAGCCCTATACTTATTTTTCAGAATTAATTTGAATAGAGTTTTGAGTTGATGGTTATGTAGGTTGCATTACAATACATCATACAAAATAATTAATATTTGATTATGATGTATTTAATTGAGGCAATGACATGTATTACTGGTACCAGTATTTAGTGTACAGACACAACACGGACACAACAAGGACACACAAACACACACACACACACGCACACACACACACACACACACACACACACACACACACACACACACACACACACACACACACACACACACACACACACACACACACACACACACACACACACACACACACACACACACACACACACACACACACACACACACACACACACACACACATATTTGGATCTCTTTATTATCTTCTTTTTTTAAATCATAAATGAGCCCTGCAATGCTTATTTGTCTGATCTAAAGTCGACAACCCCCCCTCCCTTTTCTGCTGCGCTGGGTGAGGTTGCCATGACAACGGGTTCTTAGACATGGAGAGAAGAGAGGGGAGCACAGGGGAGCAGGGAGGTGGGGTTGGGTGGGGCGGTGGAGAGATGAGGGGAGGAGAGGGGGAGTCCGGAGGAGAGGAGAAGAGAAGGGGCAGTTCGAGGGCACTGTCTGTCTTTCAGATGTGTCTTTGTGCCTCATCCCTCAATCATCCGTGCGTGCTGAATAGGAGCCCAGTTCATGAACCTATCTCAATCAGGTCTGTGCCAGCCAGCAGCCACCATCTTAATTCATTTAGGGCGGAGAAAAACAAACGGATTACCGTACAATCATGTCCCTGAACCTACGTTTTCCTGAGGAAGCGTAAATAAATAGAATTACGGACAAAATGTTTTTATTTTTATTTTTACTCTTGATAGTTTTTTAGTAAATTTTGTATCAAACATCTAACAGATATTTTTGTTATATATTCTATATATTCAAGGATAACATCCACACATTGTGTTAAGCGGACTGCAGGACTGGCCTGGATGCTATAAAAACACACATTGAACAGTCCCTTTATCCAAAGGGGGAACCCCAGGTGATTTTTCATCTTTACCCCTCCCTTTCCTTATTTACCCATCCTTCTCTTGATGCCTCCCCACGCCCCACCCCCCCACACCCCACTCCTCTCACACCATTCTCTTCTTCTCTGCCATTCATCTTCCCTCTCTCTCTCTCTCTCTCTCTCTCTCTCTGTTCCTTGCCTCCTGCTATGTTCTCCTCCAGATATGAGCGACTGACCCTCAGGCCTTCGGAGGTCAAGTGATACAAGGTCATTGGCAGGTCATCTCCTCTGATTGGCTGACCTCTAAAATGACTTCTGGCAGCAGCCAATCACATCCATCTCCCTCTCACTCTCCCTGCCTACACACACACTCCCAGAAACACAACCCCCCCCCCCACACACACACGCACATACCCCCCACCCCCCATCCCCCCATCACAGTTCCACAGCTACACACTCCCCTCGTCACATGACGAGGGTGAGGTGGGCGTCAGTGAGTGTGAGGATGATGGATGATGCTTTTAGTACCTGTTTAGAATGAAGCTGTCCACACAGCACTGTAATTACCCACTCCCAGGCGGCAGCTGCCCAACATAATTGCTTTTTGTTTGTTGACCTGGTTTAGTGCAGAGAAAGATGGCTTCCTTGGGGTAGTGGGTGAAGAATACAGTGGTGTGTGTACAGTTACAGTTACAGTGGGTAAAGTCCGTTTGTGTATGCATTGTGGACTTTGGTGAGGATGTGTGTGGCTTGTGGATTTTGGTGAAGGTGTGTGTTGTGGATTTTGGTGAAGGCGTGTGTGTGCAGTGACAGTATGTGTGGGTGAGAATGGGTGTGTGTACAGTATGAAGATGGGATTATGTCGTGAATTTGGTTGAAGGTGTGTGTGTGTGTACTGTATTGGGTGTGTGTACATGTATGTCTGTGTACAGTGCAGGTGTTTGGAGGGATCAGATTTATCACAGATTAACTCATGTTTTTCTTTTAGATTACACAAGAAAATATTACCGGTCCATAGGATTGCTGTTTCACTGTAGCCACAACTTTTTAAAAATGAAAACCAAACCGAGCACTGAAGTCTGGCTGAGGGAATAGTCGTGGACAGCGGCGATATTCAATAAAAGGTTTGAGAAATAAGGTATTTTTCCATGCATTATGTATAACAGCATGTTGCATTTGAAACACTCGCTCTCTGAG